>NC_065527.1:25110704-25118661 GCF_006386435.1 Epinephelus moara | reverse complement strand
AAAGCGGCAAATCGCTCTCCTCTACACCCCCCCCCCCCCCCCCCTCACATGCCTCTGCCCCATCTGCTTCTCTCTCCCTCTCCCTCTCCCCTCTGGCTTTCATCTCAGGTGATAAAGGCCTATTTGTCAGAGCTGGCAGTGGAGAGATTGGCGTCCTGGATGGAGGAATGTGGAACAGCATCTTTTTTTTCCTGCACACTGATAAGTGCATAAATAGCTACATGTATTAACAGGCATGGAAATATGGGTTGGTTATCTGGATTTCCATACGTTCGTAATCCAACCATCTATGCATGTTATCCAAAATACATGAGGTGAATTGATAAGACCAGGTTTGAAGTGAAAACAGACAAACAATTTCAGAGTGTGTCTGCACACGGTGGTGGCTGAGCTGACGGCCGGCAAAGAAGCGCTAACAACGGCAACAGTGCTGACAGAGCTATAGGGTGTTAGCCAGGGTAGACGTGATGCTGCATAACAATGCCGCCTCAATATCAGCGGTAACCACCGTATGAGAGCAGTGCAAAGCAGCAGCGATGAATTAGCCAGTGGGGTAAACACACAGGGGCCCACATGCATGTGCAGGCCTCATGTGCGACAGTCTACCACAACAACAACAACCAGAAAAGCTCCAATTATAACACATACAGAGGGTGCCAGACTTAATTCACTGCTCAGGATCGATTCTTGGTCTGAATAACCCTGATTTTATGAATCAGTTAATACATTTTGTTCTGTTAATATAAAGATACAAATATTTTCTTAATTGTGTTTTGTCCATTTGCACATTTTCAGTGCATTATTGCAGAGCATTGAGCTTTCACAGCCATCATACCCTCTCCTCCTACTCCACTCCTTCTATATCTGTTGTATTTTATGTGGTGAGGACGACATGTGGCAAACTTTGACCCCCCTCGGTCCTCGAGAGAGCTTTCTTGTTGCGGTGTTAATGATCTGGCAATGAAGAGCCCAGGGGTTTTATTTCCTTATTCTTTTTTTTGGCAACATCTCGGTTAGATACACACAGACCAGGAGACGCTTAAGTGCGGAAAAAAAGCTGCACTATATTAAATTTAAAACTGGTTACGTGGTTCATCCATCAAACAAACACATGCGTGCACGCTTTTATGTATACAGTGTGAGAGCACCAATGTAGACACATGATGCTAAACACACAATCACACACACCTTGCCCCGGGGATTTTTATAACACCAGTGACGCTTTTAAAAGGCAGAGTTGATGGAAACCATGCCCTTCCACTGACAAAGTGACAGAGAGAACCAGACTGTGTGAGGTGTGAGAGACTTGTTTTGTGACACCGAGCACTAGAGGACCCCTCACAACAGAAACCGCTGACAGTCCTGAAAAAAAATCTTTTCATAATAGATTATCTTTGTAAAAAAAAAAAAACTATATGTTCAGTTTCTCAAGTGATTGACTAATTGGCCTCTCTTGCATGGCAAAAAAATGTTTTTAATTTACACTTTTACTCGACTGAGCGAAAAGTGAATTGACCCTGCACCTTGATTGTTATAAGACAAGTTGATTAGCTTAGCTCTTAGTCTGGAGCACATGATCAGTGATTAATGATTTTGACCCCCTATTGAGCCTTATGCGCATGCCATTGTTTCAAAGATTAAGGGCACTGAGTTTAAAACACTTAGCAGTCCCCCTTTATGCTAGACATTATGTGCATGCCAGAGGTAGAGCAGCTAATGGGAGGCTGAGGACAGAACGTCTGAAGTACCACACTGTACTTTTTTTCTTTCTCCCCACTAAACTGAACTCAAGACGTTTGGTCTATGTGCAGTCTTCAGCATGTAATTTACATGACCAGCATTTGGCAATACTTGCAACAACTGTTCAGTTGAAGAACAAAGAGTGCAAGTACAAAGCATCCACAGGCATCATGGAACAAATGTGCACACATACACACAACCTAATTATAGTGATAGGGTTCAAACAAAACACATTCCAGTAGTGTGTGTGTGTGTGTGTGTGTGTGTGTGTGTGTGTGTGTGTGTGTGTGTGTGTGTGTGTACGCTTTGTTGACAAAGAGCAGTCAGTGGTGCAGAACACAGGGCTCTGACTGACTCCATGTGCCTCTCACGTGACTTTGATACTGTACTTGTATGGGTGTATTTAATGTGTAGCATTGAGAGATTACATGTGCGTGCAAATATTAATTTCAATTGAGTCGTCCAGCAGCAGCAGCAGCAGCACCTGTGTTAGTGCAGGAATGGTTGATATTGCAGGCCTGCTGCGGCTTGAAAGACTGCATTCATCCCTTTCCAGAGCACTGACTGACACACTGACAGCCTGATGGAGGAACTGTGTGTGTTTGTGTGTGTAGAGTAGGAGAGGGTCGTGTCTGTGTACACTGTTCGGAGACAGGTCAATGCACAGGTCAAAGCAGCCCCAGACTGTAGTTTGTGTGTTCATGAACATGTGGCAGTTCATGTGTTAATATATGTATATCTGATGCTTGTGTGTGTGTGTTTATGTACCCAAGGCACTGTACTGAAAAAGGGTGTTTGCCTGTGGCACAGGTGTATAAATGCAGAGCAGAGGTTTACATAACACACAGCGTGATAGATCTCAGGCGGGAGCCCTGTGAAGCTTTTGTAGTCTTATCTGTTGAATTATGGTGGCTATATTTATGAAGGAAGGTGTTTTCTAATGCAAATGAAATATTACTTGCTTAATCTGTCAATCCATGCTGGAAATTATGTTTATATACAACTAATGTGAACTGGCAAAACCGTATTGAGGGAAATGTAGTGCTGAGCAAATAACGTTTTCTTTTTCTATATTGTTTATTTAGCAGTGACCAACATGCACAGACTTGTGCGTATAGGTCTCACACTTTGTACAGAAGCATACTTTTGCTTTTACACATTAAATTGATGAACAATAGATGAAAGATGTCTTTAAGAAAACGAGCATGAAAAATAATTGGAATCCCTGCACTCCAGAGATCACAGGAACAACATGTATGAACTTAAGAAAAAAAAAAAAAAATAGGTTTGGGCCTGGAAGTTGATTCATTCCATCATATTTATGAACATTAGATTCTACTGTGTATATATTTATTAGTTTCTACCATATTTGCGTTCTTCACCATCAGCTCCTGATCGAAATATGATGTCTTGCCTTCATGTTCATCTATCCACCTTTCCATAGCTTAACCCACACCCATCCATACCTGCCTCTATATAGTCTCTTACACCCATGCACATACCAACAACCCCACACACGCACACCTGTCCCCTCTGCATTTAGGCAGTCCAGCAATACAATATCTGCTCATCGTGACTGTTAATAACATGTAACCAAAATCCCATTTCCCTGACCTTAATTTAAGAGTTTTTGTTGCCCAAACTTATGACAGTAGTCTGGATGCAAATCCGAAATTCTGGTGTCATGGTCCTGCACTTTGTATGCCTGCCATCTAGGGCTGCAACGATTAGTCGACTAATTGATGAATAATCGACTATTAAAATAATTGGTGACTATTTTAGTAGTCGATTAATCGGTTTGAGTCATTTTTCATATAAAAGTACTATAAAAGTACCCCAAAATACTCTGATTGCAGCTTCTTACGTTCAAATATTGGCAGTTTTACACTCTCCCATGACGGTGAACTAAAACCCTTTGGCGTGAGTATGAAACAAGACATCAGATGACATAATTTTGGGGTTTGGGCGAGACAGACCGATATTTTTCAACATTTTAACACATTTTTCAATGAAATGATTAGTCGACTAATGGAAGAAATAATCGACAGATTAGTCGACAATGAAAATAATCGTGGGCAGCACGGTGGTGTGGTGGTTAGCACTGTCGCCTCACAGCAAGAGGGTTGCCCGTTCGATCCCGGGTGTGGGAGCCCTTCTGTGCGGAGTTTGCATGTTCTCCCCGTGTCAGCGTGGGTTCTCTCCGGGCACTCCGGCTTCCTCCCACAGTCCAAAGACATGCAGATTGGGGACTAGGTTAATTGATAACTCTAAATTGTCCGTAGGTGTGAATGTGAGCGTGAATGGTTGTTTGTCTCTATGTGTCAGCCCTGCGATAGTCTGGCGACCTGTCCAGGGTGTACCCTGCCTCTCGCCCGATGTCAGCTGGGATAGGCTCCAGCCCCCCCGCGACCCTCAAGAGGATGACGCGGTGAGAAGATGAATGAATGAATGAATGTAAATAATCATTAGTTGCAGCCCTACTGCCATCCACTCCCACTGCTTCCTTTAGAAGCCTACGTGATTCATGAATGTGGTGTTTCGTCACCTGAGAGAAATTCTGTCTTTGAACATAATCCAGGCAGTGATTACGTGGCTACAACAACATACTTAAGAACACATCTAAGTAACATACAAATGAAAGATAAGGTAGGGTTGGATTTCCTGATTGATAAAAGCATCCAAATGTTTTCACATATACAGGAGCCACGATTCCGGCCTTTTAACCTCCCACAGTTAGGTAAAAATAGTCCATTTTGAATATTTATACGGGTATAAATGGCTCAGGCATTCAGTTGTTTGGTGGAAAAGTGGCAAAGACTCCGACCACAGATCCAAAAAAGAAACTGCAGTGAGTGTGAAATAAAGTCGGTTCATGGTTCTGGTGTGACCATTAAAGGGTCATTTTGGCAGCGTGCTACCGCAGCAGTAGTTAATGCTGCCAGCTTGGAGAGCCGAACATTCCCAGAAATGAAGAGGAAGTGGTCAGATATCAAAGCCAAATGCCAACAAGTGCAGACATGTTCACCAGTGGAAGCATCGGTGTCACCGCTGGGGGTCAGAGGACACGAGCGTCTGCCGTCTATAATTGGAGACTTCCTCATCAGCAAGAGACACAGGTCTTAGAGTCACTGCATTATTTCTTTGACACACATTCCACTGGCTGTTTCATGCAGCGTGTCATGAAAAATAACATCACTGTTTAGGCCTGGATATGTGTTTGGGAAAAAAGCTCTGAAATCTGATATATGGTTTTATTTATTCAAGTCCTCCCACGGTGAAGTGCTTGTATACATGGCTCCAAGTTATTGTCAGGGTATGCACATTTACTTGTCAACTTTGTTTAAATACAGCCCAATTTTTGCAGGTGCACAGCTTTTATTGTGCAAACACATTGTATATAAATGACAGTCCTGGTATGTCTGCATCCTAACATTTACTCTAAGTTGTTGCAGTGAAATATTTTTACCAGAGCCAAACAAAAAATCAGCATGGTTATTAAAAAGCTCCCCTAAACCTTTGCTAACGTCATCCACCAATGTGGACAAGGGCTGCAGCTAACGACTATTTTCATCATTGTTTTATCTGTCAATTATGTTTTGATTAATGGACTAGTTTACATCAGAATCACTTTTACTGGCCAAGTATGTGCACTCACACAAGGAATTTGGCACCATTTCACCATGTTCAGGGTGTGTAGGGTCTGCAGTGATGTTACCTGCCTGTTTCCTGACTCTGGAGGGGTCCTGAATAGAGAGCAGGCTGGCACCAATGATTTTCCCTGCAGTCGTGACTGTTCATTGTAGTCTGTTTCTGTCCTGTTTGGTGGCTAATCCAAACCACACTGTGATGGACGCACAGAGACCAGATTGGTTTGTTGTAGAGTAGAATTGTATCAGCAGCTCCTGAGGCAGGTTGAACCTCCTGAGCTGGAGCAGGAAGGACATCTTCTGCTGGGCCTTTTCCCCAAACCCCAAGGAACAGCATCAGGGCTTTGAAGCCAATTTGATATAGTGGCCAAATTGTGTAATGACAACTTCCGGGTATGCAACATAATGCCATGAGTTCTGAAAAGACTTTCTCCCATAGACATACATCAGTATATAAATTTTTTGGCTTTGTGCACAACTGAGCAACTTTCATAGGAATGAATGGGGCCCGTCTCAAATGCTGAACATCCGTGCTTCTTCCTGATGGTGTTGATGTTGGAACGTCCCTAGGAAACAGTGGGTCCCAGTGTGATGTCTTTAAATTGCTAGTTTTGTGTGACCACCAGTTCAAAACTGAAAGATATTCAATTTAAAAAGATATAAAACAAAGAAACGCAGTACGTCTCCATATTTGAGAAGATGGATCCAGCAAATGTGTGGCATTAGCTTGGAAAATGTCTTAGATTATTACTCACTCATTCAAAACGTGGTAATTATCTGTCGACTCATTCTACACAGTATACCGTACCATAAGCTTGAGGTTGAGCTTCCACAAATAATTGTTGAAAGATTTTCCATCCATCCAACCCCTGTCCTTTTAGCAGGCCGGTCCAAGGACATGAGATAAAGAGAGACCTGTTTTCTCTCTCGCACTCCCTTACAGATGGTCTTGGCACCCTCTCTAAGTATTCCTCCTTCCCGGCTTTTTAACCAGGAGAGTCTGTCTGTCTGTGTGTCGGCTGCTGACAGCAGCTGAGCACAGCAGAGCTTCAGTTCTGGGCCACATGCTACTCAACCAAACCCCATACGCTTGCACCGAGGGAGCGAGCAGGCTGTTGGCGCAGAGAGGTAGATAACAGTCACACATGCATTTAAATAGAGGTGGATGCATATGCACACATTCCTGCCGACTGAGGCGAGTATTACATAGCAGGCCTGAAAGATGAGAACTCCTGTACAGGCAGCGACGGGGGATGTTATACTGGCTCTTTTATTCTACTTTCTCTAATATACACTGCAGCTCCTGGGAGAATACCTGCTCAGTTAGCAGCATAACTATTAATTTCCTGCTCTTGCACAGACGAAAGGCTAGGGTCTCGTATAGAGTGCACCTGTAGGCTAAAAGTGAAGCTAAGTGAATATTAATGTGATGCAGCTGAAGAGCTGAAATTTGCTCATTTGGGGGCCAAGAAAGAAATGGAAATGCTGCACCGATAGAGGGCCAGATGCCCGCTTGGTTTCATGTAAGATTCAGAGTGAGTGAATTGAGGAGGGTCACAGAAACCTTTGTGACAGAGCAAGCTTTTGTCACAATGTTAATGTTCTCCCCAGGTTAAGTGGGCACTGCAGGCTTTGTCATTTTCAGCCATGATTTGGTGGATACGAGAGAGAAAGAAGCAGAAGACCTCTTTAGTCCAGCTGAAGGTTGCCATGACACCCAGAGGTGGCTATTAATTAAAGGAGGAAACTGATGAAAATTTGCTCTCAGAGTGTGTTTGTGTGTTTCTGTTTGTGTCAGCCATAATTGCCTTTACCTGGGGCTTCAAACGTTGGCTCTTTTTTGTTGTTAGCTCGCTTTTCTTCATCCCTCAGTCTGTGAGCTGCTTTGAAAAATGACATACAAACACAGGTTCCCTTGGGCCCCAAAAGTCCTTGTATGCTTAAATGAATGGCCATAAAATATAGTTCATATTAGAGCTGGAACACTTTTCGACAAAAATAATTGGCCAATATTTTGTCATCGGATTAAGTCATTATTTCTGAAAACAGAGATATAGCTTTTGAATTAAACCTGAAATGATTAGTTTATTAATTGATTTGATCGACAAAAAAATAATTGAAATTGGCATTTCATTTCAGTCATTTTACAAACAATCACAATCACCATGTGAATATTTGATTAAGAGAATTAAGAGGTAAGATATCAACACGACTGCTTCCGTACTTAAAAAACAATGTCAGAAAAGGCTAAAATCTTGTACCAAGATCATCTACACATTACTCATAACCCATAATGTTACGGAGACATTGTTTAAACATCTAAAAACAGCGTTCCCACAGATCCTTAAAGTGATAATTCAGGTTTTTGGACATGAAGTTGTGTGAAACGCTGACCATCTGTAGCTCTGATGTGACGGTGTCACTACTCTCAACGAGCCTCCTGCTCTGAGAAATCGCCCGTAGCTTACCGGAGAAAAAGTAGTTCTGAAGATGTACGGGGGACACGTAACCAAAAGGTTTTAAGCTACAAAAAGTATGCATGTGTTTTGTTAGACTATTTCAATAATTTT
>NC_065527.1:25059197-25109904 GCF_006386435.1 Epinephelus moara | reverse complement strand
GGAGTGATACTGGCCAGAAAATAGTCCCAATTGATAGCAAGGTCTGACGTAATGTGGGATGTTTTAAAATGATTGAAATAGTCTAACAAAACACATGCATATTTTTTGTAGCTTAAAACCTTTTGGTTACGTGTCCCCCGTACATCTTCAGAACTACTTTTTCTCCAGTAAGCTACGGGCGATTTCTCAGAGCAGGAGGCTCGTTGAGAGTAGTGACACCGTCATATCAGAGCTACAGATGGTCAGTGTTTCACACAACTTCATGTCCAAAAACCTGAATTATCACTTTAAGGCCCCAACACACCAAACCAACATCAAATAACTAGTGGAGACGAAGGCTGACTGTTGTGTCGCGTCATGTTGTCTGTGTTTTGGCCAAAACGTTGTGCTTAAACACACTGCAAAGACTACAGCCAATAGCAAACTTGCACATACGTTCTACGTCTGCATGAGAGGAAACAACTCTCCATACCAGCAGGTGGCGGGAGTCTAACTAAGATTTTGCGACATGGCTAAAAATGGCACAAGGCAATTTGTACGAGGCTCAGTGTATTTTATGCATAACGTTTTTCTAACTCAGCACGATGGCAATCAAGACAGTGGATTCCCACATGCAGTGAGAGAGTGAGCAACACAATATCGCCAAGAAAACGCGCCAACAAACGCCACATATTTCCCAGTCAAGTTCTACCCTCGTCTGTAAATAACTGATGCAGGTTTATGTTTTCTCTCCCAATTTTGGTAAAATCAGCATCAAAGAAACTCTTGCCTCAAGCTGTGGGAGCCTTGTGAAAAGGAAGTCCATGTTTTTAAAGTAGTGGATTTTTCAGGATAATGAGACACTTGCTTTGCACCTGGTGTAGAATAGAGGCAGGGCCATCTAAGATTCAGCCAGTGATTGGTCAGTATGGGGTCTTCTCCACCTTCAGCAGGGGGTTGAACTATTTGTAAACCTTCTTTGCGTTTATCAGCTCTTGTTAGACAAGTACAATTTCCTACTCATACAGCTGCTCACATGTGTGTGTACATGACTCCATTTTCCCCGTGAGTGGTTTGAGCCTGTGATATGTGCTATTCATGATATGGGCTGTGCTATCACTTCCAGCTAAATGGAGAAACTCCAGATTGTTTCCATGCTGCGCCTTAGTGCTTTCGGGTTATTGGAGTCTTTGAGATACCGAATATGAGACCTGTTTTATATAACACACTTAAATCTCTCTCCCTCTTACTGCGTTTGCTCTTCTCTACACTGCTCAGCTCAAGCTTTTCTCTTAAGCTTCATATTTCTCTCCTGTCTGGAGGGAAGAAAGCTGCCGTGCTGCAGCAAATCTTTCTATTTCCCCCCCCCTCTCCTCAGCATCAGAGATGACTGGAAGGAAGGTGAAGCCCATTTCCCAGTGTCTAGAGTTTCACAGCTGACAAAGAATCTAGGCTTTCCCGTGCGTATCAGGGACCGTTTAACGGAGCTGAGGAATTTCCCCAATTCCCAACCGGTGGACGGGCAAGCGGGGAGGTGTACAGGAGGGAGGAGAAGAGGGAGGGATTGGTCCGAGGGAGCGACAGAGCCAGCTAGGCCTGGGAATCTGCAGAGCGCCTTCTTGTGCAGAAGGCAGAAAGAAAGCCAGTTACGGTCCATGAGGCTGGATACCACAGCGCTGAGGTATTCTCTAAATAGGGCCATGTTGAAGCCACATGAGCTCCACATTGTTCCCCTCTTTATGAGTTCTGGCAGCGCTCAGGGAGAAATTTCACAGCGAGAAGGTTTACATTAACTTTACATTCAATCTGATCAGGGCCCCCAGAGAGCCACTTGACAGAATCAGACAGCCTTTAATTAGAGTGGTGAAATATTGAGTGGTCTGAGATGAAGTAAATCAGCCATATTGTTTTGTAGTATGTGAGAAAATGCATATTGTTACACCGACACACTCGCACAGAAAGAATACAAATCTGCTCTGAGATAAGAATGTTACACTGTTGTTGTCTTTTACTCGTTTTCACTGGTGGTTGTGTATTTTATTGTTCCCCTCATTAGCCTCTCATCACAACTAGACAGGTAGGGGTGAGAGCGAGGCGAGCACCATTGTTTCCTCTCTGCCCGTTAGTGGTCTGTCAGCGTGTGTCTGTTTTTCTTGGAAACCATGAAATTGACTTTCTTCCTGTTGGGAAGCAATACTGCAAGGGAGGAAATCATAGCCGCTCCGTGTTGTGTCTTACTGGTCTGTGGGAAGGAAAAAACAGAGGAGCATGTGGTGCTGGGTCAAAAGCAGCACGCTATGGTCGGCAGGGTTACAGTTCTACCCGCATGTACTGTTTACACGGTATTTGTTTTTACTCGTTTGTTAGCTTTGAAGTAACAATTAAATCCCCAGTCCACTCCTGCAGCCAGAAAGTGTTCTGTTTACCTCACATATGGGTTTAGTTTGAGTTTTTAAACTGGACTTTGACTTGCTGCTTCTTTTGGAAGAAAAAACAAAACTAACTGTGTGTTCCAGTACCCACACTACCGTACTATTTGGTATGCCGGGAAAAGATTTAGTATGGTTTGTCACATGCAGTATGCCAGAAATACCAGGATGTTCTACTGCATCAGGTCGCAGTTTGCAGGATGCAGTATGCAAGCCAGCGTGCTTTTCTGGCTATTCTGACCCACAATCCTCTGTGCAGCAAAAGCGCATTGAAGTGATTAATGACCAGTTGAATACTGGTCAATAATCCTGGTTAATGATAGGATTTTTAATTGTTAAAGTGAACAAAATAATCATTAAAAAAACAACAACAAAAGCATGTAATTATAAAAATAACAATGACAGAAGAATGCAGATGTAATGTTACTGCTGTGATTTAAAATACTGCATGTGAGAATGTATCATTTATGCAGTTAGAACTTTAATGTTAAAACTACATACACTGCAAAGTAACAACAGCAAAGCTCCATCTCTTGCAAGCTCGACCTATGGCTTTTTTACGAATATCCAAGGTAAAGTTAAGTGATATGCAAGAGGGTCAAAGGTCAAGGCGCAATGTTATGACAAAGTAGTATGTCCCAAATGTATGCAAATTCCATGCAATAGAACGTACTTTCTAAGGGCATACAGTGATTCGCAGTGCTGGGAAAGAGTCTATAGATTCACTAGTGAATCTGTGAGGCTGTACTTACGCACAGCAGTGCTTTTAGATAAATGCTAACATTAGCATGCTAATATCCTCACAGTGACAACCCTGCATTCATGTAGCGTCGGAATAATTCACATGAATGCCCTCTCAAGTTGGACAAAGACTCAGAGAGTTGCTGAGCTGATGTCATTTATGCGCAAACGTGGCGGGTGAAAGTAACTAATAAGCTTTTGTCAGTTTTTTCTCACATACACTTTGTAATACGGTTTTAGGTTGTAACCATTAGTTGTTGTCCATGTAGAGTGACCTAGATTAGTTAGAAAATTTGGTTATTAGCATTACTCAGGTAAAGCAATATTTGAGTCGTTTTAGGGGATGTGCTGGTGCAGCAACAAGTTTGAGACAAAACCACTTTGTAATATAAAGCTTTGATCTATTATCGTGTTGTTTAAATGCTCTGAGCAATAAAAAAACAACACATCATCTTGATAGTGTCCATCTTGCTTCCCAACTCGAGAAATGGAACCATCTGAAGAGCACGTGAATGCAGCATAATGTGCTAATGGCTGGCAGGTCTAAGCTGTGGTTAGCATGCTAGCGCTTGCTAATAATAAGCAGGAATCTGGTCATAAACTTAAGCACTGGACATTTTTGATCTGATGATGGCATTATATGGGTCACCAAAGTTATTATAATTAATCCTGCAGGGTGCAATAGTGTCTGTACCAAAGTTCATGATAAGCCATCCAATAGTTATCAAAACATTTCACTAAAAACCACAAATGGCAACCTCATGTTGGTGCTAGAGAAGTCATGGGATCACCAAAGTCAGTGGGATTCATCCTCTTGGTAACAGTACTGTCTGTACAAAATGTGATGGTCATCCATGTAATAGTTGTCGAGATATTTTAGTCTGGACAAAAGTGATGAAGTGAAAACAGCATGGTTGTCCCCAGAGCTGGAATGCAGGCATGGCTAAAAAAAATCATGTGCGTGGTTCATCATTTTAGTTCCTTCATCTTCTGCCCTGTCTATCAACCAAAAATCCCCCCAACAGCCACCAGTTTTAGTTTGTGATGCTCTCTCTGTGGGCTGAAAATGTTGGAGCAGTGAGGAGCGGTAGCTCATCTGTCATATGTCAGTAAGTTGGTGGATTAGCTCAGCAGTGACAGGCTGAGCCAGTCAGCAGCAGAGCAGCGGAATGAAGGTCTGCTGCATTTGATTGTCCTGCAGTCTCAGACTGCTTACTTAATCTTTATAGGGACATAAAGTTGTGCTAATGCACCCGTAAAAAGCTGCTTTCATCCTTTTTATAATAGTGTGCAGGGCAGTGTCAGAGGAACGGAAGGGTCACTCATATCTTTTCACCTTTCACCCATGTGAAAAGTTCTCTAAATGATATTTGTAAGATTGAATAAGAGGAATGGTGTGGCTCAGAATTTCCATTTTATACCTCTAGTTAATGAGAAATAATTGATAGTAATTAAGATCATTTGCATTCACAACAGGTGTCACCGACCCCGTATAAAACTACTGCTTCCAGCATGCAAGCTGACCGTATGCCACCTGCTCAGTGCAAAACAAAAGGGAGCCCAAGTAACTTAGTAGCTGGTGAGGACATTCAAGCATCTCGCAAGTCAAGAGACCCAGATGTTTTTCCCTCAGGAGTTGGCAGACCAAACTAGGGCTAAATTATTATTGGACTTGCATTTGACAGGAACTAAGAGGATTCATACACAAAGCCAACGTTGCTCTGTTTCTGATGCATATCTGAGTGACACTGAGGAAGTTCTTTAGCCCAAAGATGTTAAAAAGTTGATCTACTACTAAGAGTCTTTGACTTTTTCTGACTTCTCTCAAGCCTTTCTTACTTTTCTGGTCTGTGGCTCTCAGCCCCAAGCCCATTAAAACTGGTCAAGAATATGTACTTTTATTTTTTTTTAAGTGCTTCCTTAAACAGCTGGGCACTGTAGTTTTACAGCAACCATTTCAGGAGTAAACAGTGTTTTTGTTGGGGACTATTTTCAGCCGTGGATAAATACACATTTGGCGTTCAGCTGCGGATAAATACACATTTGGTGTGCTTGTGAGTATTTACGGCAGCAGGATGGTGTATGTGGGGTTGACTCAAAATAAACTACAGCACCCATGTTTATTGTAATGTGTGGTTCATTGATGTGTTTGTAATAGTTTCTGGTCAACAATGGAGCTCTGTGGTGCAGACCAATAAGCTATATCAGGTTTTGGCTACAAAGGCACTTGGTGTTAGTATCTATTTACAGTTGGTTTTAGCCTTGTCATGGGATTTGCTGACAATGACATAAATATAGATGATCACAAGACTCATCTTTCATTTGTGTACTGTCTAATAGTGACCTTTACTTTTAAGCTACATACACACTCACAGGTTTCTGTTAACTGTTGCTATGTTAACGCCTACTGTCCACACTACTCTGGCATTTTGGAACCCCTAAAACAGAGACATTTGAAAGCACTGCTGACCTGGTTTTACTTGATGATGCAGACATCCATGTTTGCTTCCGGATTGGGTCTCATCAGTCATAACGTATCAAGCCAAAACATTATAGCTAGATCAATATACCGTTTGTGATTTTATCCTTCTTGCATAGGCCTTCCTTTGCCGTTGTCATGGCTTCCACCGGTGATGGATAATGCTCCTGGTTCTGCTCTAATACACCCCCCTTTCAATCCATAAAAATTGCAGTATGCACAATAAAGTATAATGACACAGGAAAAAAAACAAAACTCAACATGCTAACAGAAATTTATTTAAAACTTGGAGAAGCCTCTGTTTGCAATGCCAGCATCAAGATGCTTCCTGTATGAAGAAACTAATCTCTCACAGTGTTCAGATGGGATTTTGGCTCATTCTTCCACACAGTCAGATTTTTGGGGCGCCCGCTTTTTTGTGACTCTTTAGAAAGAACTTTCATTTTCAAAACTTAAACAATTAGTGTCCTCAGTTTCCAAACACTCAGCTTTAAGAAAAGGTGATGTAACACAGTGGTAAAGATGCCCCTGTCCCAGCTTTTTTGGAATGTGTTGCAGGCATCAAATTGTGTATATTCACCGAAAGCAATAAAGTTTATCGGTTTAAACATTAAATATCTTGTGTTTTACTGTATTCAGTTGAAAAACATTGAAAAATTTCAAACCATTGCATTTATTTACAGCTTACACAGGGTCTCAGTTTTTTGGGGTTGTATGTCAACATATTTGCTTTACAATGACATCAAATTCTGTACTTGTGTTACTTTCAGTAACAGCTCCACCTCATCCTCGTCCTAGCAAAGAAATCTCTGGTCTTACTTTTGGCCACTTCTGTAGTATTTTCCATATCCCAGAAACCAAAAGCAGGGTAGACAGTCTGCTTCCTGTTTACACCAATACGTGTATGTCCAGTGTACGTGAAAGGTCATGTGATACAGTGCTGAGCAATATACTGGTTCGTTCTATAAACTTCTTACTGTAGAATAACCAACTATAATCCTATTTAAAGGCCCAGTCATGCAAAGAAAACAAGACCAAGAACATACCATGTAACCACCAGAAATTTGTGATGAGATACGTTTTTTTCAGGCATGTTAGTATAGACAGAGATTATTTCTGAAACGGTGCTAAGAGATTGTTTTTGTATTAAAACAGTGTTTTAAAATACAGACATTTTAGCGTGGATGTGGCCTAAGGAAGGCCATAGGTTGCACACAGCACAGTATAGTGCAGACACCCCTGGACGTTTGAGCTGGAAACCCCTCCGGCTCCTGCCAACCCCCTTATGGAGGGGCTTGAGCCCTGTGGAATGTGGCGTATGCCTTTCTATGTCAGACGACCGTTTGTTTTGGAATAGGAGACGATATGAATCTGAGCCGAATGCACCCACATGCTCAGCTTGTGCTCAGGTTGTTGAGAGGGGGGGGGGGGCTTTCACCTACACACCGACAATGTGATCTAATCCTTTAGGAGAAGGGAGAGAATGTAAAGAGTCAGGGGAGAAGGTGGGATGAGAATTTTATAGCGTCACTGCAGTCACTTAAGAGCACTAACTGCAATTTATTAATAGGTTTACATGTAAGATAGGTAGGATATTGTCATGTCTCGTATGGCTGAAACACTATTTGAACTGTCTTGAGTTATTAAGCAGAACTCGTGTGTATAAGGTAGGCGACATCCAGAGGAGTAGGTGTGTAAACTTTAAATGTCAACTCCAGACTACGGCTCTCTCTTTATCTCAGTCGCACTCTCGTTCGCACTTCCTCTCTCCTGCTCTCTGTCTGTCTCTCTCTCCCGCCCACACACACACACACACTCGTGCACACAGTGACTGTAACCCACCACAACTCAGCTGGAGTAGCTCCAGACCTTAAGGGCTCAGAGAGAGTTTGATTTGTGTTGACTTCCTGCAGGAACTCCCCCTCTCCTCTGCCCGCGGCTTAAAGACTATCAATTAGTTCCTTATTATGATCCCTGGGAGGGCAATAAAAGTTAGAGTGGGTTCAAAGAGCACAAAGGCAGACACACACACTAACTTCTTTTGGGCCTGTCAGAGTTACAGTTTGGACATCCTCTCCTGTAGGTGGCTGTTACTGCCTGCTCGGCTCTTATTTACATCCCCCAAACAATACTCACCACCCACATTCATGACTCACAGAGACCTTATTTTCTGTCTGTCTTGCCACCAGTTTTATCAGCAGGTGTCGTGGGACAGATTTAATGTTTGGATGTCGCCAGCTCCTCCTGTCTTGTTTTTTGTCCGTCTCTAACAACAACACCATCATCTTTCCAGCTGCTATTCATACTTCTCCCATGAAGGCAGCAGCTGTCTGCTCTGTTGATGGCTGATGCTGCGTGAATTCGGAGAAGCCAATTTGTCACCCTATATAGCCACCAAACTCTCCAGTACAGGCACTCTCCTACTGTCCATTTCTCCAAACATCAGGGAGACACAATGAGACACAATGGAGTTGCAAAGTGAGAGAAGTTAAAGATCCCATTTAAAGGTTTTTGTCCACTTACTGTTCCTATACACAAAACTCAGGACTCTACAGGATAATTTAATGAGACTATACAGTTACATTATGCCCATCAATTTTAATGATTTCAACTTTCCTTCTGAGAAAATGTGTCTTTTGTCAGTTTGGTTCGGTATGATTGTCTAAATGTCATACTAATGAGCCTCAGTCAGTGTATTGCTATGGTGAAGAAGACAGCCACAGGAAATCTTACACAGCATCGCTACATTAATCAATCACCAACCAAGATTCTGACATTTAATTGATTTAAATAGCTGAATGTATTATCAATTATTAGGGCACATGTCTTGCACACGCAGCGTTTTTTTGTGCACTCAAATCCATTGTTTTCAATGTAGACGTGCGGCAGGTGCGCTTAAATGCTAGATGGATGCTGAGGATTTCAAATCTGGATGGTTACGGTCATGATTATGTTAGCATGGAGCAATTGACAATGTTGCCAACATTCTAGCCCTTAAGGCTAATGTTTGCGAGTATACTACTGTTGACAGATATTAAAACTGACAGTTAAAATCTCACCTTCAGTTCTCACTGGAAAATAGTGTTGAATCTGTGTTGACCACGTCTCCCTAACCATTTTCTCATTCAGACTTGTTTAGCCTTCTGCTTTTGTTTTTATCAGTGCAAAGTATTAACATTATAGCAAGTTGTTGCACCACGTCAGTCCCTGTTTTGTTTACATCTGCTTCCCCATGAGATCATATGAGGTGATGCTTCCATGCTCTCTCTTGTCCCACCAGTTGGAGTAGGGAGCCATCCTTAATGTCCCCTCCTCTTTTCTACTGTTTTTAGTGCTCTTTCTGTTGCGCAGCTATAAGGTCCAGGTCACGAAGGAGACGGTGGGAGGAAGAAGGTATTTGGGCTTGAAGAGGGAGTTTGGTTTGTGGACGGCCAAGTGAAACAGGGCAGAGCTGCCTGCTAGACTGTGTTGCTGTATTGACCTTGTGTATAGATCTGCAGGCAGGCCAAGTGGAACAGATAAAGTGAAAGACAGCAGGCCAATCTGCCACCTTTACTTTGTTAATTAGGGATTAACAGGCTCTCTCTCTCTCTCACTCACACACAAACACACACACGCACGCCCTCCCCTTCACATATTATTGAGTTCTCTCACAGATGCAGATATTTGTTTGCCTGGTTGTGATAATTAGAACTGATTTATTTCAAAGCAGACAATACACTCCACAGGGTAAGGCTTTCACAGCATGCATTGCATACTAAGAATTTTGATATTGTTACAGTACCTTAACAAATCCAGAGGCAAAGAGCCTTTAGGGTGCCTGTAGTAAATGAGGTCCTAGGGCTGTACCTAACTATAGTTTTTGTGTTTAATTATCAATTAATAATTTAGTCAAAGTAACATCTTCAAATAGCTTGTTTTGTCTGATATACAGTCCAGGCCCCAAAGATGTTTATTTTACCGTAATATGAAATTAAGCCAAACAGCCTAGAGACACTTGGCACATAACCACCTGTAAAAATGTAATTTGTTGTCTTTACACTTTTTGTAAGGGTTACACAAAGAAAATATGAGATATATTTATAGCCTAAATGAGCTTTAGATGTGCTGCTAAGATAAGCTAGCCGTTTCCCCCAGCTTTCAGTCCTCATGCTAAGCTAAGCTAACAATCGCCTGGCTGTAGCTTCATAGCGTCAATGGTGGAAGAAGTATCCAGAGCCTTAATACCACACTGAAAATACTCCACTACAAGTCAAAACCTTATCAAAAGTAAAAGTACTTGCTGTGCAGTAAAATGTTCCCTGTCAGTGTTTTACTGTAAAATCTGTTGTTTTTGGATCAATATTACAGCTGCATTGTGTATGATCACATTCTATAATGTTATATTCTACATTGAATGTTTAATGTTTTTTTTGGGCATTTTAGCCTTTAATTGATAGGAAAGCTAAGTGTGAAAGGGGGAGAGAGAAAGGGAGTGACATGCAGCAAAGGGCCACAGGCTGGAGTCGAACCCGGGCCGCTGCGGCAACAGCCGTATACATGGGGCGCCTGCTCTATCCACTAAGCCACCGATGCCCCATGTTTAATGTTTTCACCAAAAAGAATAAATATATATATATACATATATATATATATATATATATATATATATATATATATATATATATATTTGGATGAAACCGCTTTGTGATCACCAACATTTTGATTTTTTACTTAATTTGATTATATATTTTTCTCAGTAACTGTAACAGATTCCAATTAAATGTATTTTGTAATTTAATGACGTAGCTCTGTCACATGTAACTAGTTACTCCCAAACACTTCATTCCAACACTGCCTAGCACACAGATATGTGGGTGGTATCGATCTTCTCATTTAACTCTTGACAGGAAGGTGAATTACCATATCTCCCAAAACGCTGACCTATTGCTTAAGCAATTAATAAACTGGAACCAGAGAATATTTGCCATTTTTGCTCAATACATGAGTCAAATGATAAATCAATAATGAAAATTGTTGTTGAATTACTGTCATCTCGATTAATCTCATCTGTTAGTGGAGTGAAATTGGGTTGATTAAATATAAGAGAAGAGGAGGTGTGTTGGCAAGTGGTTTGTTATAGATATTCCTGTTAATTATAGAGAATGAGCTGGGCTGGTTGTGAAGAGCAATGCCTTATATACAGTAAGCAACTAGAAAACTGAGAAGGCTGTTGTTGTTTTTTTCCCGTTGTGGTTCATCTTAAGCTCATTGCAGTTTTGAGGTAGACTTAAGGAAATAGTTAAGAGCCAGAGACGAAGGAGGATCTGAGACGCTGTGTGTCTGTCTGCCAGCCCCCGTGCACTTATTCTCTCCTTTTTCTTCTCTCTGAAGTTGGTGTTATGATGTGTGTCTGTGTATTCGTCTCACGCCTCTGAGATGTGAGAGCTGGATAAGGGTGTGTGTGTGTGTCTGTGTTGGCACATACGTGCGTCCCGTGGGTGCTTTCATGGACACACAGATGTTCAAGTGTGTGTGTGTGTGTGTGTGTCTGCATTCCTTAGAGGAACACTGTTTCCCCTTGCCTGACTTGGAGTTGAGCTAATATTTGTTGTGTTAGAAGTGAGAGCGGAGTGTCAACAGTAGGAAGTCAGGAGCCCTGGGTGACTTCAGATGACTCCATTTTACTCCATATGTACCCCCTCATCACCTCCATCCATCTCTTATAGAATGGAGAGGGAGATGCAAATATTACCCTGACACATACACTGTAAGCACATGCAGACCCAGTGCCTTTCAAGCCCTGCTAGGCATGGACATGGTGATTTTGACAGGCTTTTAGCAGAGCAACCTCCAGGCTACAGGATTGTCTGCAGCAGTGGGATATTTCCATCCTCCTCCCCTCTCCCTTTTCTCATCTACTCCCACTTTTTGTCCACCCCCACTCTCTCTTTTATCTCACACTCTCCTCTCATCGGTACATCCTTCTCTGCCTCTTCCCTGTCATCTATGTTTTGTCCAATCTCGGTTGTGTAGCTCTTCATGTCTTTGTCGGGTCCACAGGTCAAACGGAGAGAGTGACAGGGAGACACGGACGGACAGACAGACAGTGTGGAAGCTGCCCTCCCGCTGGCTTATTAGTTCATTAGCAGGCAGACATGCCAGTAACAGCAGCTCTTCGCACAGCTAATGGAGGGCATACATCGCTAGCTACTAGCTCATTATGGCAGCTCGCCCTCCTTCTTGCTCGCTTTCACTTGCTCTCTCTGCGTCTGTCCCTTTCACCGTCTCTAAGCTTAGTCAGACTATGTAGGATCTGCTTGTTAAGGTGTCCAAATGAGGCTCTGTGTGTGTGTGTGTGTGTGTGTCCTTGAGTGTGACTGTGCATTGGAGGGATTTACCAGTTATTCACTCTAATGATGAAAATAGTCAGATAGCTCCAACAAGGCCATGCCAAAGCCAACTTTAACTAGAATAAAAAAAATGTAAATAAAGTCTAAGAGTCAGAAACTCTACAGTTTGGTCTTTCAAATATGATTTAACTTAGTAATATAATTACATTTCTTATGAATTACTTGTCATTTGTAAAAGGAAGATTGTGTAAATCTCTTCTTTCTAAAGTTGCATTCTGTTACTTTAAGGTTATTGATGTGACTGTATATGTGGGCCGAATAAAGCAATGCATTGAAAATTTCAAGGAGCAGCGTTAGGGTTGGGGGGGTGTTGTTTCAGTTACTGGTGACACAATGAAATACAATCCTGGAGGTCCAATTTGATAAGTAGATCCTTGAGTTTGATTGATCATCACTCACCATGATTCTATAACACGGCATTTTACAACTCTGAAATTATAATCATTTTATGTTGTGTTGTGCTAATTGCCGGGTAAGCAGTAGAAATACAATGTTCTCATTACAAAGTGATTTACCTGTTTGTTTGGCCGACATTGTGCCTTGCTGGATGACGTGCGTTGCATTGTGGCAAACACAGCCCAGCTGCCAGAAGAAAATGTTGGAATTGTATCAGCAAACTACAGATATGTTACATTTATACATGTCATACCTGTCGTATTTTTTATGCATTATATCAACATTTCTAAAGTGACATAGAGCCAACTTTGTCAGGGAAAGGTGGAGGGGATGGTGGATGGCTTGATAAGCCAGTCACCTAACAAGCTGCAGACCACCATTCAAGACCAACAAGCAACAACACCGGTTATTTTTTAGTAAGACACTGCAGCATTTCCAGCTGCCACAACATAACAAAACTTGATATTTTAAGCCAAAACTTGACCTTTTCCTTACCACAACCGATTGATTTTGTACCTGAACATAACCACATGTTAACCACAGCATTGTTGAAACATTACATAATAATGTATCAATGTGACATATCCATGGCTTGCAGAAACATACAGTGCCAACATTTATTCTGGTGACTAGCTTGGGCAAACTTGAATGTGGCCCAAGAAATCAGGAACATGGATGGTGTCTGCTTGAGGTTGTTATGGTAGGTACCTGGAGAAGACTGTTTTTCAGATATTGCTAATGATACCAAGAAGGGTAAATAAGTCTCCGTTACCACTTTTCCAACAACACAGAACAATTACAGTTAAGGTTTGCACCCCTTATTTTGAACCATTTGGATCATTTTGACCCAAAATAAATTGGTTCTGAACCAGCTCGACAAATTCCAATGCTTGGTTATAGGCAATTTGTGCCAGATACCAATGCACCGAGGCACCCTGTGGCGGTGATATGAGACACACTGGCGGTGGCATTTTTGATTCTCTGAGCAACTGTCATAGTATAAAGAGCGAGAAAGTCAGGAAAGGGTTGTCAGGAGCGTTGATGGATGGATCAAACAAACTGTGGACTTTCACCTGGGAGACCGTTGTTCATGTCCTGAGTGAAACCAAAAGTCAATCGCGCTATTTTAATAGTTTTAATGGAGTGTGCTAGTATGTGTAGCATAATACACAAGTCACAACGTATGTGACATATGTGACGTGTGTCATGTGATGTTACATTATGTTAGTAACAAGCTTATTTATTTTAAGCCAAACCATGTTTTATTCTAAATCTAACCACGTGCTTCTCTTAGCTAGTAAACCTGCATGTGAGTGATGGAGAGCACACATTAGTGTTTGTGTACACATAAGGCAGTTTTCTATATGTGTTGGTGATAGTGTGACCAATGTGTGCCTTTGTGTGTGAACACTATACTGCACACAAACTGTTACTAAGAGGCATTTATGTTTGTCTCCCCCCCACCTCTGCTGTAGTTCCAAGGCCTCTTCTCTCTGAAGCATGGCCTTCTGTGGTTTTTTCCCCAGCTCACTGCAATGTGTATGGCTTGAATGACACTTGTCAAAGCAGGACTGGTGGAAATTTAAGCCTCATTTAGGATGCGTATAATTCCCCACAATTGTATTTGTAAGTCTGTCTGCAGTGTGGGGTTCAGATGATTTAAGATGGAGGCCAACCAGTGAAAATAAGTAAACTGTTATTGATTTCTCTGTGGAGGGAGGAGACCCACGTATTTTTCCCAAAAATTAGAGCATATGATAATTTGATTATAACAAACTATACCTGCAGACTTAACAGCATACCTTGTTCATCATCTATAACAATGGTTAAGCTTACTATCAATACAGCAACTCTGTGAGTCTTCAGAAAGCCCCCCTTCACTACAGTACTTATATTACATTGTTGTTGGCTGCTATAAAAAAAATGCTTTACTACTTTAGATTCAATATTAAGTTACTGCAGGTATTAAAGTTTTTATTTTCGCTGGTTCACAAAACTTTAATATCACATTAGCTTTTAGGTTTAGTGACTGAGGACGGAGAAAGTGAGGGAAAGAGCAGCTGTTATGGTTTCTTAAGAGGGCAGAGTCGATAGACTTTTTCTGTTTAATATATGGGATTCAGAAATTGTTCTCCATCCTGGTAAATCTAACACTCATAGCAAAAAAAAAAAAAATTGCTAAATTAGACATATCCAACTGGGTCTATTTTATAAGATTCCTGCCCCGAATCTGTTCCACAAGTAACGCTGCAGGATTTTTTCAAATAATTGCTACTTAGACTACAGCAGCCGTAGTGAAGTAAACTTGGGACTTCTGCAAGGCTGCATCTGTCAGCCAACTGGTTTCCGGCATCCGCTCTGCTTTACTTGTTGGTGGCTTGATGTCTGGTTCAGCTCAGAGTCTGTGATAAGAGCTGAAAGCAGAGACTACCTGTAAATGTCACCAGACTGATAAAGAGGGAAAAGTTTATCGGGGTCTGCTGTGTCTGAGCACACGCCTGTGTGTGTAAGTGATAGAAAGTCCGCATTATCGAGTTTTATACTGTGTACACATGTGCTTGCTAGATTCTGTGTGTCCGTGTGAGTGAGATAAAGTTAGTGAAGTTTATCAAGGTCAAACAGACCATTTCCTCCTGTCAGATCTGCGCTGATTTGGTGTTGCAGCATAGCTCGTACAGTTGAACCTCTCTAATCCAAACGCTTTGTTTAAAGTGTGGTAACGTGAAGATCAGAGGAGTCGGCGGACTTCAAGTCTGAAATAAACAGGGCCTCTGAACACCTGTGTACCTCAGTGCTCATCTGAAAGGTAGCATTATGCTCAGTGGGGATTGCCCTTATTGTCATTGTTAAAGGGAAAAGTCCAACATTGGGGGAAACACTTGTATTCCCATTCTTGCTGAAAATTAGATAATAACATTGATACCACTCTCATGTCTCTGTGGTAAACAGAATCGGGCCGGTTAGCTTAGCTCTCTCCAGGGGTAACAAAATCCACCCACCAGCACCTCTAAAGCTCCCTAACTGAAAGGCCAAACTTGTCATTTCTTCAAAGGTTTAAACTTTAGAGGTGCTGGTGGGTGGATTTTGTTTCCTTTACGACAGAATGTTTTGTGGCTTTGTTTGTAATCTATGATAGTAACTGGATATCTTTGGGTTTTGCACAAAACAAGATATTTTAAAGTAGACATCAGTCAGCAGGCCCCTAGTTGGGAGAAGCAGACAGTACTGACACAGAAGCAAAGCAATATGCCGCTGTGGATGGGGGCAGCCTCCTATAAAAGTCCCCTTAAAAAAAAATCAATAGTGGTTTAAGTGCATGCTATATTGAGAAAATTTTCACCACTTTCCCTTTCTGTCACAGTCCTCTCCGACAGGGAAGCCATTAAGGACTTCAGTTCCCCATCTATGCTCTCATCACAGCCACTAGACTCCATTGACAGAAACAGTAATATTAGTAGGGCTCGACTTACATCAAGCAAATCAGATTTAGCTGTTCAATAGAAAAACCCAACAATTCGCTCCTTTATTCAATAGAGTTTGAGTGTTTGAGAGTTTGAAAGGACATGTAGAGTAACAGTAACATTCACGTAACATAGGAAACAAGCTAAGTAAGCCATTTGAGCTACTGCAGACAAACTACACTTATGGTGGTTTTGCTGACACTAGATATCAAATGAAAGTCCCCATCTCTAAGCAGAAGGCAGAAGATAACGTAATCTAGGAGCCTGACTGAGCAAAGCGTCTTTTCCCCTGGGCAGCTGGCTCCATCTTACTCAGATTCACCCTGGGTCTGGGTCCTCAGCTGCCTGTACCGGAGTAAAAGAGAAGAGCCAAATATAACAGAAATCGCTGTCTGACAGCAAGGTAGAGCTCTGAAAATATTCTAAATACAACGTACATTTAAACTGATGTTGATTTTTTTAGGTGAGACTTATTAGGTGGCAGGTTTTGCTGCTGTCTCCGTCCACAGAGGTACATTGCTTATGGCGGTAATCCAGCCTGCCTCTCCAAACTGGGAGTGAACCGACTAATGTCTACTGTATATAATAGACTTACTATAGGTAAGTACCTTATACAACCCCACTTTAAAATAAAAAATACAAACTATCCCTTTACGACAGTGCCATTGTCTACCATTTATACACTATATGATTGGCTGAGCAATCAGAAAAATAACTGATATTAATTGAAAATGAAATTAATTGTTAAATATAGCCCTTATATACTATAAAGGAAGTAATATAAAGCCATAATTAGCCACCTGCTTGTGCGGCACTATGCATATCATCCATTTATTCATTTAACAAGTCAGGTGAAAGTGTTTTAATTTAAATTATAATATCTTTGAAATCCGTGTTTAAAGGCCGGAGGGGCGTCACAGCTCCATTGTTAATGCTTAAGCTCTTTATGCATTTCTTCTCTCCATGCATGTGGTGTCATGTTATATGCTCAATTGCTCACTCTAATGTATGTGTAATCAGTGAATCAGTGAATGTTTGCATACATTTGTAAAACATGTCCACTCGTGTGTGCGTGTGCGTGTGCGTGTGCGTGTGTGTGTGTGTGTGTGTGTGTGTGTGTGTGTGTGTGGCCTCTATCTCATTAGTGCCCTTTGTGACCATTTGATCTGTGGCCTGCCTCCTTTTGGTCCATTGTGCTCATATCAGCAATGCAAAAAGTCCTGTGGAGCGTGTGGACTGGTGAATTGGTTTGCTAGGCTGTTGCAGTAAAGGGGAGGGAGGTTGTGTTTAGAGGAGAAGAAGGCAAGAAAGGTTAAGATAAAGTTGCTTTGAACAAATTCTCTCTTTGATCAGGCGGCTCAGCGGTGAAAGGCCTTTCTTCCAGAAGTCAGAGCCAAAGGAGAGAGGAGAGATGGAGATATTGTCCTGTTTCATCTCGCCTCTGTCTTTCTTTTTGCTCTTTCACACTGTTGTTAGCTGTGTGTACTCCCTGCCTCTTTGTTATGGAGAGTGCCAGACCTCTCTTTCATTACTCCGCACAAACACACATATGCACATACAATGACTTAAAAGCATTGCTGAACACACTCACAGTAGAATACAAAGTGTAATTGGAAATGCTGAGATGCAGCAGGGACGTTAACTGAAAGACGGAATTTCTTTCTGCTCACTGGCTTTTAGTGCTAAAATGATTTGTTGCTTCATCGAGTGATTGAACAGAAAACTAATCTGCAACAACTCGTATAATCAATCCATTATTGAAGTCATTTATCAAGCAAAATTGCCCAAAAACTTGCTTGTTCCAGCTTCTCAAATGTGAGGTTTTGCTGCTTTTATGGGTTTTATATATCCATAAACTGAATATATGTGGGTGTTGGACTGCCCGTCAGACAAAACAAGCAATCTAAAGATGCTCTTTTGGGAAACTGTGATTGGAATTTTAAATTGCAGTCACGGGAAATGGGAATGCCGAAACCCACAGACATTTTACATCATTCACAGACTTGAAAATGAATTAGACAGTTGCAGCCGCACTTCCCTGTCCAAACAAAGAATGCCCAAAACATAATATTTGTCAAGTTCTCTTTTCACCCGTAACTTTTTCACAGCATGCCTATTCTTTGCTGTTAAGAAAGAAAAAAAAAAACACTTACTTCCTGTCAAACCAATTGATTATTTCCTCCAATCCCACTTCATTCAGCCCAGGGTTTATCAGTGCAGCAGACCTGGAACAGTAGCAACCGGCTTAATGGGTGCAACACACACAGACACACACACACACTCAGACACACATACACACACACAGGGATGATATATTGTGGGGTCTCTCCTTTGTACTCTTTTTCTCTAAAGCGGGACTATCAGTATAGAGGGGGAAGCACAGCTGACCACAGATTGGTGAAAAGGAGTTGAATAGATGTTGCCATGGATGCGTTTATAGCTATTCCAGTCACACACACTCAACACAACATATAAATAGTAACGTTTACCAAACACACACGCTGTATGACAGCTGTAATATTAACTTGTCAAACATACATCACGCCCTGGAAGCCACTTAAAGTGAAAACTCCATTTTCTTATCTTATTTCTCGTTAAAATCTCAACTCGCACACCATGTGAGGAGGTGCTTTTTAAACAAACAGGCTCTGTTAAACTGTGGTCTTTTCAGCCAATCACTCCATTAAGCCGGAACACAAACATTCCCACCGCTCAGGCTTGTTGTCAAGACGATGATGCTGTGGGAGGGGCTACACATTGTGATTGGAGAGTCACCTGTGCTTCATTTAAGTCATGAAGTGGTGACGTGGTTTTAGTCACTCTAGCAATGCGACTCGGGGGGGTGGTAATGTTTTTCTTTTGGCCCTCTCACAGCTTTGGTCCAGACTGAAAAATCTCAACACCTATTGGGTGCATTGCCAGGAAAGTTCATACAGTCTTTCATGGTTCCCAGAGGATAAATCCTAATGACTTTGGTGAGCCCCTGACTATTCCTCCAGCGCCACAAGCAAGTCAAAGGTCACACTTGATGCTCATTTATACTCCTGTGTTGCATCTACAGTGTAGGTATACTGTAGGTATGTTGCAGATGTGTAACCTATGCCGTAGTCTGACATGCACCTCTCCAGAAATGTCACAACACATCGTGGCAACACAGACTGCAACTACTGTGATTGGTTTGCTTGGTAGCATCGCATTTCCTGTTATGCATTTTGACCAAATAACTAATTCCTATCAGCCTCACCTGTACCTTGGTTTACTGGTAATTAGCAAGCATCATCATGCTAATATGCTAAACTAGCACTGTGGACATGGTTAATGTTATACCTGCTAAGCATTGTACCATTGTTATTGTGAGCATACAAAGTTAGCATTTTGCTCAAAGCACTGCCAGTCATCCCACGGGTTCCTGAAATCCTTGAACAGTTGTGAATTTGAGGGGGAAAAAACCAAGGCCTTTAAAGTTTTTGAAAATGGATAAGTAGACATAGGCTATGTTCTGCTGTCTGCATGATATGTAGTGGGTATAAAGTCTATAATATTGAAGAGGTTGTTTGGTTTTTTGGTGCTGTTGTTGTCGGTGGTATTATAGTTGTCTGTTTATTTATCAGACATTTGCTGTAGGGTACACAATGAATTTCTGAAAGGACTACTAATATCTTTCTATATCTGTAGATGCATGTGTCACCTGCAGTTGCATTATTGTTTCATCAGCCACCTGCCACCAACTTCACAGCCTAATTAAGAAGTGTTCACACATTCAAACTTATCTCTTTTTAATTGTCTGTGAGCTTCTGTAAAAACCGCTACTTCTCATTATAAAAATTCTCAGTGTTATAACAGCAATTAACCTTGAGCCCTGTCTCAAACTATGCCGTGTTGGGTCCTTGAATTTGAGGTAATTGGGCCTGGATAGCCCTTGAAAAGATCTTGAATTTGATGTTTTCAGAAGGTGTGGAAACCCTGCGTCCAGTCTTACAGAGCCGCTATCAAAGCTGTCAACATTTTCTCTTGTTTGGAGGAAGCTCCTGTAGCTCAGATGTAAAACACAGACTGATCTGTTGATACTAGCCATCTCTTAAGCATACACTCAGCTGAAAATTGGTGTCTAATCTGTGCACTAATTCTTACTCTGTAGCAAACACCAGGAGACAGATTGTTATTTGGTCTCAGTTTCAGAATGGCAAATTTAGCAAAGATTCATGCTATTTGAAATGTACTAATGATATGAGCTTAGTAATGCTACCCAAGAGGATTTTATGTTTGCCAATTAAAGGAATAATCACCGAGTGAAGTGCTGGTCTCAAAGCAGAGAGGTTGTGATAAATGATTTAAAAGCCAAAATAAAAACTTATCCACTAGACTTTCTGATTCTTATTTAGCCGTCGGTGGTGGAATACTGAAAAAGTCAATGTGGAAATAGCCAAGGTCTTATCTTTGTTGATGTAATGTGGTGCAGAATTAAATCTTTCACATGCACTACTATAAATAGATGTGTAATAAAACCGACACGAGCCCTCAAAATCTTGTTATCTTGTTGTTTTGCAGATAGCAGACGCAGCCAAGACTTCCTCTCAGGCGGATGACTTGTACCTGGATGACACAGGCTCAGGAGGATACTACCCTGAAGATGATGATGACTTTAACTCAGGGTCTGGCTCAGGTAAGACACATTTACACACTCTCACTCACAGGCTTGGGTGAAGACACGCACACACTTGCAAGCTCAGCAGGCAATTACCCAAAGGCATGATGACATTAATTTTCAAGTCTGCTGCAGGTAAGTTTTGTGACCACCAAGATTCTCTGTCTCTCACCGGCAGACTAAAGTTCCGCCCGCTCCCTCCTCTCTCTTTATCTCCCTCCTTTCTCTTCTTCCCTTTGTCTAGTCTTTTTCTTCACCACCTCTTTCTTTCTCTCACTTGATTTGAATTGAGATTGCCTTGTCAGCCAGACTGCCGTGGGCAAGAGTGCAAATTTTACATGTCTTTTTTTATTAGCTCCTCACTCTACTTGCTTTAAGCACCTTTACAACCCCTCATTCATTGGTCAGAAGTAACTCTTCTTTTGTGAGAGAGTTGTATAACTGCAGTGAGAGAAGGTCGGGCTAGGTAAAGGGAGACAGGCCTGTGATCAATAGCCCTTCCAATACTGTATATAAACCCTATTACTCGGCTCTGACACTCTGTATTCTGTAGGAGATTCAAACTGTAAATAATGCATTAAAATTAAATCCACAGAGCGTGAAGTTAAGTGAGACAAACTATATGACTGTGGGCATAAAATATTGATAACATGCATGCCCATATTTAGCCAACATTTTACATTTTAACTGCATATTTACATTCAGTGAGGTATTGTCCCTACACATACCGTAATACTTAACCGAGCACACATAAGACATTTCACACTCTGCCTATCAATGGAGAAACATTATTTATCTGTCACCCTCTTTCTCACAGGTGGAGCTGAAGAGGTGGTGGAGGAAACAGTGACTGTCAGTATGGTTTATATCGAGCCCAATGCAGCAGAACCCACCCAGGACTCCACCAAAGATTTCACCCCCAGGGTGGAGACAGCCACGGTCAGAGAAAAGGCCAGAGACACCACACCCAGGAAACCATTCAGAACAGAGGTAAGAAGCGAAGCCTGACTGATGCTGGATTTTGGAGGATGATACTATTGATCTTAAATAATCTGCTACTGACATAATGACCAATATAATTTTTTTTCACACAACCCATATATCAAACATTTTTGATAATGTTCCCTTAGATGCGTTTATATTTTCGAACAACTGTGACCAAGAAATGCACTGGACATAATGGGGACAGTGTTGCAAAACAGAAAGCACAATGCATTGTTTTCTTTTTTTTTTTTTTTTGTCGAAGCCTGCCCAGATCAGACAGAGCGCTTTTTCCATCTTGCTGTGTCTTTTTTCACTGTTGATAGTCAACCACTGAATCAACTGTCTTAACCGCTATAGAGTGCTTCAGGGATGACGTGTCAGAAGTCAATGTCGCCCTGGTTCCCTCGTCAAAAAGCCTATGGAATTTTTCCACTGGATTTTGGATTATTTCAGAAACTAAGCTCTGTGGCAAACGTATATGACACTTACACACACTCAGCAAGATAATCTTCACAGATGAACACCATTTTAATGATTTTTAAAACCTTAATGCAACTGCCAGAAGTATAACGCTAATGTTAGGCTATAAACGAACTACACCACAGTCACATAACTTAACATCGCCACCACACGAGTGGGGTGTTTACTAATGGATTTTATGTTGTAGAACAAAACTTGAAAGTCTCTTAAGTTTGTGTTAACCACACACCTTTTTCAGGCATCTAACCAAAAATCACAGTCAAAAAACCCATTGACTTTAAAACAAAGGAAGTGGGAGTGCTCAAATGTGAACTCATTTCTGGGTTTTAGGACTCATTCCTGGAGCACTCTATTTTGCTGTGAAGTAAACTCACAGCTCTGTGCCTTAAAGTCTGCATAAGAAATTAACACGCGGGGGCACTTGGGGACTAGACACAGGGAAACAGAGATCCATGTGGGTACTTGAGACCCTCAAAAAGAGGGGAAACCACAAGGAGCACCAGCTGGTTCAAGTCTTATTTTAGGATGAGTTGGAGACAGTTTGACAATCTGCTGTCAATCATCAGACCTGATTACAGTTGGTGACACGTTAGATAATTGTGGAGGCTACAGATTGTTCACATATGAGCTTGTCGAGTTGGTTGACCATGAAAGTGATCTTACATCAGCTTAACACTTTACACTACACCTTGTTGTCATCGCCACCACAGAAGGCCCGTCTCTCCATTGATCAGATTGAACAATGGCAAAAAACACCAATGATGTTGGGTTCTTTTGCTGCTCTGAGTTGAGGGTTTTTCAGCTTGATGTGTTCAGGGTGCTCCTGCAAAAATGTGAGGCACAGAGAGCGGAAAATGTGATGCGCTCAGCAACACGAAAGCAGTAAGCAAAATGCTTCTCTCTCATTGAAAACAATTACAAAAAGCCACCCCAGGCTGCTAAAGCACACTCTGTCTGATTGGGGCCTAAACTACAATGATGTAGATATGATACCAAAGAAGAGGTTGTGTGTTGCTAGTTTGGATGATCTTGGCTGAAGATTTGGACGAAAGTGAGGACAAGACATGGCAGAAAGTTTTGACTGTTTGAAATTGAAGTGATAGATTTTCATTTAAAGTCCTCATTTTAACTCTCCTGATTCGACAGAAAGGGACACAGTACCTCAGTTTCCCTTTAGCTGACCTAGTGTGGCATCAAATCCCCTGTAATACCAGGAGCCGTGAGGGTGCGTTCAGGATAAAGATCAAGTGCTCACGTCAATTCTCAATGTTTTCGCTCCATTGCAAATTATGGAGGATTACATCTCTCTCGGACATAATCACATATTCTGGAACCATCCTAGATCTCACTTCAGTGGGATGCACTCTTACTGTACTGCACTGGATACTACATCTGTTCGGGATTAGTCGTCAAGGTCTCAACCCACTAAGCCAAGCCTACCTGGCTCAGTTCCATTTCCCCCACTCTTGCCTCTGTCACTACTCCCTTAGCCAAATGCACTGGACCAGGTCCATTTTGCTCCTTTGCATCCTTCTCTAGTGTTATTGAAAAAAGCACAGGATACATGGGCCCAGATCCATTCCAGATACTTCTTTTCCTAGACTCCTAGAAAAACCCTCAGGTCACTGGCTCTGTTGTCATTGCCTAGTTTTTGGAGCATTGTACCAATCTTTTGGGCATTCTGGATTTTGTATCTGGCCAGCCCCCATAGGTTTCATTGGCCAAGTTCAATTTTGGTCCCCATTCTCCGGCTTTGACTAGACCTCCATACTAAGTGGACCATTTAAACCGTCACTTCATTTTCTTTAAAGGAATTGTTAAACATTTTTTTGTAATACATGTATTTGCTTTCTTGCCAAGATTAGAAGATTAAAACGTGTCATGTTTGTATGTTCAGTATGGAGCTAGAGGCAGCAGTTGTTTATCTTAGCTTAGCATAAAGACTGGAAATGGAGGAACAGTAGGCCTGGCTCTGTCAAAATCCACCGACCAACACAAGCTCATTAATTAACACCTTATGTCTTGGTTGTTTTTGTCTTATCTGTTCTGGGATTATTTCTTGGCCCCAGCACAGAGACTTCCTCAAGTCTCAGCTGGTTGCCTCATAACCTCATAGTGACGACAAGAACCCAGCATCAGAATCACTGTCATTTTTAAACATCAGTTTTTGTACAGATTAAACAAATTATATATAATTTAAGTGTGTTTTAGAGGTGCTGTTAGGTAGGCAGATTTGGTTACCTAGACATAAGAGTGGTTATCAATCTCCTATACAACTCTCAGCAAAAAATTAACAGAGTATAATTCCTAAAATGTCAAACTATTTATTGAATATTAACAGTTGTGATCATACCAGGAAGGAGTTAAGGGATTATGCCATAACATCTAAATTAAACAAAGTCCTCTTAACACACAGATAAGGAATATCAGGAGAATAGAAAGTGAAAGCCAGCTTTCAATAACGCAACCTAGTCTCTTCTCTTACCCTCCTGTTTTTCATCTTCTCATTCAGGCACCAGTGCCAGTTACAGAGGACATGCAGAGGAACCAGATGACAAGTACGACTAGTGCTCCCGGATCACCCCAGGAGGCCATTGAGGTCCGCACTGAAAACCTCTTCCAGAGGACAGAGGTGCTGGCAGGTATGTGCTGCAACAGACTTCGAACCACATACGAGACTTCAATAGAGAAAGATATATGTACGATCAATTTGACTCCAGTTTGTGTTATTAATTATTTAAAACCATCTGGCCATTGGTGGGACGATACAGCAGCTTTTCCATAAGAGACAATACTCAGTTTGCTGTGAAGCTGAATGCAGATACATTAAGGGCTGTCTTAAAAGAAATGTTCAATGTGATAGTTAAATGAGAAGACTGGCATCGCTGTTTGTGTGGGAGGCCACACATGAAGCTACCGTCAGCAGTCGATTAGTTGAGCTTAGTTCCAAGACTGGACACAGGTATGTAGCTGAGGTATAAGTTGTTATTTAGTGAGCTTTAGAGGAGCTGCTAGGTGAATGCTTTTACTCTTGCACAAAGCCAGGCTAGCTGGTTCCTCCTGCTATTATGTGAGGATTATGAAACAGCAACACAGTGGCTCTGTAGTTAAGGGCTGACCCAAATGCTTCGAAGCTTTAATCATTGCCATGGTCATCAACGTCCAAGTGTTTGAATGCTATGTTTTTTTGTTCTGTCTTTTCTTGTGGAGGAAAATGAAAGGAAAGTGCGAATGAAAGAGCTAATGAAAATGAAACTGGAAGGAAAGCAACAACTTAAAGAAACATTGTGTACAATAGTCCACCTTCCACCTTCTCCTCCTCCTCTCTATTACTCTCTCGAACAAACACAGCAGCACTAAGTCATACCAACCTGAGACCGGGACAGTCGCGTCTCGTTGAAGTTCAAATATTCATGGGCATTTACAACTGAAGCTCTGAAGCCCCAACACTGGTATTAGAGACAGCCCAGCTGTAGTGTGAACCAGGATGGCAAACTTCCAAGCTTGACAAAGGCAGCGCATACCAGATCCACTCCTTCAGTTCTTACTTTTCACAATAAAAGCACAGTTTATGCCAAAGAAAACTCAAATTCACCCAGAGCAATTAGCTAAAAGGAAATTCAATAAAACTGCTCACAGTAGCTTAGACTGTACAACAACAACTTACCTAAGACAGACGGCCAGATGCTGCTCTGGGTCAATGGGATCCCGTTGTTGCAAATTTACATCACTGCCAGTATGAAAAGTTTTGATGCAAAATATTGACAGAACTCAACTCTTAACAAGAAAGCATTAAAAATGTTCCTTTAATATTTCAGCCCATAATGAAAGTATCCTTTTAGTTTTATTCTCCACCAGTAAAGTCTTTGATGCATTTTGGGATCGTTATTTAATTTGCTGTCTTAATGTTTCTCAAATTCTAATACGTTACATATCAGCATATTTCTGGTAAACATCTTAGTCTTGAAAAATCCAGGAAATATTTTCCCTTATGTCTCCCACCTAATCTGCTTCTCAAAATAATTATTTTTAATAAACTCCATCTGCTTCCCTCCGTGGGACCTTGTAGAGTTCACAGCATTGTGGGTGTTTCAAGTGTGTGTGCGTGTCGCTTTGAATACATCAAAGAGGCTGGAAAGGAAATTATCTGACTCGAAATCACTGTGCTCTCTGATGCTGTCTCTCTTTCCCTACGTGTCTGAGGCAAACATTGATTGGCACCTCACTTTTACTTTGTTGTGATATCCATCTGGTGTTGGCAATATGCAGGAACAGCATCAACAAGGACAAATCAGGACAGCATTGGTTAGATGAGAACTCAGCTCACATGTCTCTCCTATTGATAGTCTCATTTCGTCTTTTGCATATTGTTCTTGGATTGTGACAGAAAAAAAAAGAGTCTAAATACCTGGGTCACCGCTCACCTCTCCCTTCTTGCCTTCCCTACCTCACTCTCTTTACCCTTCTTCTAAATTATAACCATCACTCTTCATCTCCCGTATGACTTCTATAAAAATAATTGCCCATAATCTAATTTTCATTTATTCGTTCCGCAGTGCGTTATCGCTTCTCGAAGCTCGGCAGCTGGTTGTGTGCCAGGATCGTTACCCATGGGGCTGTGACAGTCAACATGTGGAAACCTTAAGTGGAGCAGAGGGCAGATAGCACCAGGAGAGACCCTAAACAGATTAGGAAGCTATAAAGAAGCACATAAGCGGCATAATTGTGAGGGAGAGTGAAATAAGGCCATGCGGCGAGTTAGGAGCAGTAGCGAGGAGAGTCAGGGTCAAAGCTGGACAGGCGGGGGGTGGGGGGGGCGGGGGGGGCGGGGCCTTCATAAAGGAATACGTCACCCCTCAAATCACCATCTATATGAGTTACTCACGCTGTGCAACATTGAATTTGTGAGGAACGCTTTGCTTTTCTCACATGCAAACAAAATTCTTTTTGAACTGACGTCATAGTTGACCACATGTAGCAACAGCGAAACTATATCAAAACATCCATTTACAAACTCTCACACAACTCGTGCAGTATAATCCAAGTCTCATTTATCCAGTCTTATGCGCAGTTCTTCCCAGACACGTGCATTTTTGCTAAAACCTTACTATTTAAAACTGAACTGAAAGTGAAAGTTATCTATCTAGCTTATCTATGCTCTCTTCAAAGTAGGGTTGGGTACTTAACTCTGCGCTTTTAAGGGTATACACAGAATAACGTCGTCGTAACCAAGTAACAACGTCAATCATGCCAAATGTCGGTATCTGAGTGAGCATCTGAGTGAGAATGTGGGTTAAGACAAGAGGTGGAAGTGCCACGAAGTGCTCCAAAGCCTGGAAGCAGTCCAAGGAGCTCCAAGGAGCCATCAGGTTAAACTTCAGACAGGGGGCAAAAGCGCCCGAGGCCTACCACAGAGCTCATTGGTTGCTCCGTAGGCCGCTCTGTAGGTTTCCTACCAAGCCAAAACTAGCACTGCAACACCGATCTTCCACAAGTATTTCGGCATCTGGTCTTTTCTAGCACTGCTAGAAGAGCAGACACACATATGCATACAAGCAGACAGACAGAGACAGAAGAAAGTAGCAAAAAGGTACCGTTGGCCACCAGTACCAAATTAGAGGTATCTCAACCCGTACCAGTATCGGTTCAGATGTGAATGGTACTCAATGCTACTTTAAAGCCAGACTCCATTGACAAAAACAGTAATTTTATCTAGCTGAACACGGAGCTGTTTGTCTACCGCTGCCTCAGTCTGTGAGTTTGTTTGTGTTACTGTGTAGCATCGGTGAATTTGAACTAACCCTTTAAAACTTAAAAGTGCAGGAAAAGTTTTTTTTTCATGAATTCAACATAAAACTGGGTGAATAACTTATATACAAATGATTATTTGGGAGGTGAAGAATTCCTTTATTACAGCCTGGGCAGATATTTTTGGCCTGTCTGTGGCCTGTAGTATGGTAGTTTAGTAACTTCGTGTATGCTACACACATTCCAAAAACATATACAGGTGCTGGATCAAAAACTGCACTGATAGCTCCCTACAAATTGACTTAAACTGATCAGCGTTTCAGTCTAACAGAGACATTTGTCAGGTATGGTCACATAACCAGTAACCATAACCAGAGTCCGAAACAACAAATCAAACAGCTCACCCTCACAGGACTGTCATGGCACAACTCAATATGTTATCCAAGGCTCTTCCGGTGTCCCCCCAGGTGTGTTGAATCAGTGACGAAGAACAAGTCACACCTGTGTGACATCAGTGCTGCCCCTCCACTCTCTTCCTACACACGCCTTAATTTACCAAACTAAAAGACTTATAACACTCTACTGTAGAATCACTCAAGTTAATTTGCCAGCAGATGGTGACGTGACTGATGAGAAAGAAAGTGAAATCTCAAAGACTCACTCCAAAAATGACAAATCACATTAAACAAGTGAATGTACAAAGCTGTTTGAAACCAGATGGCTTAAAGCAAACCAAACTTGCAACCATGAGTAATCACACTACCTCATCCATGGCACTGCTTTTATTCTGTATCTGCTACTTTTATAATGTATGCATTATGTATGTTGTGCTGTAGTGCTTGCTGAAGCATTGTATTGATAACATAAGGCCACTAAATTATTAATCTGCCCAAATAAAAATAATAATAAATACAAATAAAAATAAATACAAATAAAATCTGCTACAAATAAGATTCCATTCCTAACCCACCAGAAGAACCCCTCAGAAGCAAAGTACTTTTTGTGTTTGCTGACAATATATCCGTCTTCCGATGAGATTTATCAGCCAGTTCAGGAGCAGAAACAGGATTTAGTTCAAGCCACGCTGGACTGTTGTTGTTTGTTTGTTTGTCCCCATTGGAATTATTTGCCCGACTGTTAAGCAGTGGAACCAGTGCCATCAGCTTTTTCCTCTTAAGCCCCAGTCGGCACTCAGTGATTGGAATACAGACCGTGTCGAATCAAACGCCATTAGGGACAACACAGCTCTGTGTACCAATCAAGGATCGGAGTCCTAATACCCCCTAAACGTAACACAAACTTTTAAACTCACCAACAGGCATTAGGAGAAGTGAAATGAACCTCAGAAAATGATTGAGTTTGAATCTCTTGAGACAGATTGTGGGTTTTTTCCATTGACATGAAGCAATTGCATTGATTATAACATTCAGCTGAGACAAGTGCCACTTGGTCTCACCACATTTAAGACCTCAGTTTTGATCATTTGCTGGTGAATTACATTGTGATATTGAAATTTGTTGCAACAATAGCTGATACGGCTGCTAAAATAAACTGTGTTGTAATTGATTACACAAGGTTCGGTTTATTTTAGACGAAGCAGCTCAGGTCATGAGAGGGGCTTTCTTCAAGACAAGATTAAAGAGGACCTATTATGCTAATTTTCAGCTTCATACTTGTATTTTGGGCTTCTGCTAGAACATGTTTACATGCGTTCATGTTCAAAAACCTTAATTTTCCTCATACTGTCCACCTGAATACACCTGTATTCACCCCCTACCGAAAAAGCCCAGTCTGCTCTGACTGGTCGGTGTTTCAGGGACTTCTGTATCTTAGTGTCTCTGCATCGTCATTGCCGCTGGGGAATGATTGTAATGAAGTAAAGCTGCACTTTCTACCATGAAAAATCCCCATTAAAAGCTTCTAAACACAGCTGCACATGTTCCTGCAGGAATATGATCCAAACTTTGGGAGAAATGAACAACACCGGCAACCAAAATTACATGGTTCTCTGACGTTAGCATGTAGCTACATGTAGCAGTTTAGGCTATGTAATGTAAAAACCTCCAGTAGCCTGCCTCAAGAAATCTGTCACTAGCCGATGTCACCTTGTCTTGGAAGTAGAAAATAATGTTCCACAGTAGACACTGATTTGATTTTCTGAGCACTGATGGTTACCTTCCCTTTCTGTCTCTGCCTCTCCCAGCTGTTATTGCAGGCGGTGTGATCGGCTTCCTGTTCGCCATCTTCCTCATCCTCCTCCTGGTCTACCGCATGAGGAAGAAGGACGAGGGCAGCTATGATCTGGGAGAGAGGAAACCCTCCGGCGCAGCCTATCAGAAGGCCCCAACCAAGGAGTTTTATGCATAAAACCCTCCCGTCATCAGATCAGCGGAATCGCGAGCGACTGTCAGAAACACAGTCCGAGACGACAGCAAACCCGTTCAAACCCAACAAGAAACAACAAAACGTTTTCAAGCTGATTAAGGAAAAATAGCATAAAGGAAAGCTTTTGCATAGAGTATTGTAATTAAGACCTTTTACTTTCTTCTTTTTTTAAAAAATGAAAACCAAGCATTTCTCATTTTATGGCAAATCTCAGTGTATTTAAACATTTTGTGTATTATTTGAAAAGGCTGAAAAAAAGAATAAAAAAACAGGATCTGTAAAGGCGAGGAAACTAATCGCATCTGTCTTCTGTCGAAAGGAGCTGTTTCTAGTCGCTGACTACTTTTAACTGTAGCAGTATGTTATTTGTAAAGGAAAAAAATTTAAAAGTGGAAATAATTGAATATAATTATTCTGTATCAATCCTACTTTCATTTTTTTTCTTTTTATTTTGTCCTAGCATGTCTGTTGTTGATCTCTAAAGGTGTATTACATTAATTTATCTTTTCTCTGATGTTAAAAAAAAATGCCTTTGTAGTTTTGATGAAGCTCTTTGGTCTTCATATTAACGCTGTTAACGGTCAATGTAAATGTTCTCCCTTCAGGTTACAATGTTTATTATTTGCTCTCACATCAGTTTTTTAGTCAACCGTGAGCGTTTCATCATGTCTTGTTTATTTGTTTGTTCTCTTCTCGGTGTAGCCTTGTCTTCTTTTTTTTGACAGCGTTTTATTTACATACCAGGAACAGGTCTTTAAAAGATAAAAATAAGTGTGTCAGGGCTCGAAGAAAAATCACAAATCTCACTTCTGTTGTTTTTGTCTCGCTGAACTTTTTTTCTATTTGAAGGCATTCTCTTTCACATTGCACATTCACTGCTTTTGCTTCCCACTGCTGTCGTGCAGCTTTGAGTGTACGTGGGGTGAAGTTTCTTCTCTGTGGCTTGTGGTGTTTTTGGCCCGTAGCCACTGCCTCGCTCCCCGATGTGTCCCCTGAGTTTAGTGACTGCACCCAAACTCTGCTAGCACCCTTTCACTCTAACATCTCCTCCCCCCTTGCTATGTTTACCCTAACCTCCCTCACTCCACCACCTTCTTTTTAATCAGATTGGAGCATGGCCAGTTGAGTTGTCAACCCCCCACCTCCCTAGACTCACTCTTTTTCAGCTGCACGGAGCCACCCGTGTAGCGTGCTGTTATTGTCCCCGTCCCAGTGTTGACGCTTTAGGCCCAAAGATCTGGTCACTGAAGGCCTGCTACTGCTTGGACACAAACACACCAGGCCAGGGCCAAATCCCCACATGCAGTGTGCATACCTCCGCAGCAAACAACACCCAAACCTTCCCTCTAGAAAACCAAGTTTCTCTCAGAGGGATTGATAAATAAGGCTGCACAGAAAATGTAGTGTTGTGTTCTGAATAGTCTTTGACAAGACACTCATGTTGAGGGCTACTCATGTTTTTATAGTGGTCAGCACAGGTATTGCAAAAAGCTTCTGCTGAGAGATGAGGTTGTTTACCAGGTTGAAAACCTGCGTTTTACGAAATATAAGGCTGCAGCATAGCCACGTAGCTACATCAAATGAAGGTTACGCTCACATGACAACAAGTTACTGTCTTTTTTTAATTTTTATGTTACGTCTACATGAACTTGCTCTGAAGAGACGCACGTGTTTTGTCCAGCAGGTTTGTGAAGTTGCCTTTTTCAGCTGTACAGTAACGTGAAGTAGACACAGTAGATGCCGTCACACCCACATGAAGCTGTTCATCCCTCTGCATCGCCATCCCTCATATTCTTCCAATCTGTCTGTGACCCCTTTGTTGTCCATCCTTTTCTCCCCCTCTTTGTTGTCCGCTCGTGTCATAGCACGGCAAGGTACTGAACTATACTGAAAAACCCAAAGACTCACAGTATTTCTACTCCCACCCTCCTCTCAGACCTCCTCCACCACGGCCACATCATGTTGTTTCCTCTTTTTCTTCACTCTTTTAGTTTTCTTTCTCTTTCTCTCTTATTAGAGACCTGACCTTTGAGTCCAATTGCTTATTAGTATATGAAAAGATATATAAATATATATAAATGTATATTCACAAATGTTTTAAACCTTCAAAGTGCCTACCATTTGGAAATGTACTTGCTCAAGGTGAGCATGTGGCGGGTGTGTACACAAAGGAGGGGTGTAAACGAGTTGACTGGCATTCTGTGAGCATGGATGACTGTAATGGTAACTTTTTTTTAGTCTTACAAAAGCTGACAGTATTGTACCTATAAGTTGAAACAACACTACTGAATAAACATTGTGGCCTAATATTCAACAGTGTGTGCCATCTTGTTGTAAAGTCACACTTGTTTTTTTATGTTTATTGGGTCTTTTTTTTTTTTAAATGAAAGAACTATCTTGGTCATCAAACATCAAATCACATAGAGCCTGTCATAGATAACTGTAAATTGAACAGTTTAGGATTTTGAACTGTTGGACAAACAAAACAAGCAATGTTAAAATGGCGGCTATTTTCAAAGTTGTTCGACATTAGAATAACTACTGACTGATTGATCAACAGATTTGTCTGAATTGAGCAATCTAAATTGGTAGTGGTAGTCCTGGAAAGTTTGAACTCTACACTCTAATGTGATTCAATTCAGTTCACCCTAAAACCATTTATGTGATTGGTTGAGTATCTCAAAAATACTTGCAAAATTCACAGCGTATAAGTTGTCTGCACACGGTTCTCAACATGGTGGTGGCTGAATCAGGAGCCCAGTCTCACTCTGAAGTCGTCGACATCTGGCGCTTGGGCAGTGACTTCGGCGTCAGAAACCAATGATAAAAGGCATCCTAAGTCGGCATGATACGTGGCTGGTTGCCGTTATAGTTAAACGATGCCTGGCAGCATCAGGGGGAGACGCGGCGGGACAAGGACAAACGTTAAGGCGGCGCAAGTCCAAGTGGGACAGGTGGGAAGGGTCGTGGATGGGTCAAACAAACACTGACTTTCACCCGAGAGAGCGTTGTTCGTGTCACATAAAGCCAAACCCTGTTCTTTTTTCCTAAACCTAAACACGTGTTTGTTGTTGAAGGAAAAAAAAGTCAATTTGTGGTGTTGTACCGACATAGTGTGTTTATTTTAAAAGAGACTGTATGTAAACGGAAAATTTCCCATGAAAACGTAAGTGTATGTTGAAAGAAGACAATGCATGTAACAGGCAGAGCTTGACACAGTGTCCCAGAACGTCAACAACCAACGCACCCAGGGTGCCTTGCACGTCGTATGTGGACGTGGAAAGTCCAAGACCAAAACATGTACATTAATGCTCTAAATGTCACATACAGAAACTTTAAAGAACATTGACATTTGGGGAAATTGTCTCTCTCTCTGAGGGATGAGAAGATCAATATCGCCCTCATGTGCGTGTGTTAAGTAGCCTAGCTGAAGCTTGGATTATCTTATTTTAGCACACACGCTGAAAACTGGGTGGAACAGCCAGCTTGGCTCCATCTAAAGTTTAAAATATGTTAATTTGTGAGATTCAGAGGTGTTAGTGGACAGCTTATTGAACTTATATAGAGAGAGAGAGGTTGGCTGTTTCCCTCGTTTCCAATCTTAATGCGGGAACTGCCCATTGGTCCGACATCCCATTGTTCTGACCATATTAAACCCATTGTTCCGAAGTCCCGTTGTTCCGAAATCATCATGATGCCCTGTGGTTAAGGTCTGGTTAGGTTTAGGCACAAAAACCACTTGGTTAGGGTCAGGAAAAGATCATGGTGTGGGTTAAAATGAAAAAGAAAGTGACAAACACATAAGCTGTGAGCCTGCTTCGCCTCAAGCCTTTCCCAGCTGACCCAGAGCCGGTCGCGGTGCACCATCAAGGCAGAAATACGCCCGCCGGGAGCCGTTCAGCACCGCGGACCGTCGGACTCATGGGATGTCGGACCAATGGGCTGTCGGACCAATGACATGGACCCTCTTAATGCTAGGTTATGGCTAAACCAAGGCATGTGTCTATATAGCATTTTTCTTCAGCAGAAAAGCGGTGGCAAGGTGCTGGTAAGCACTTACATCCCAGCTCTTTATTTAAATAATGTGCTGTCTCTCGGTATGTTTCTATGACAACAATATCTTGACGCTAACGTGAGCTAGGTAGCTAACATGATGCTACATTAATGGAGGGTTGACTACACAGTTGACAACAAACTTACAAAGCCAATGGTGATAAAAGCACAACTCTCAGCAGCAACATTCAGTGTCCGCTGGCCAATCTGCTTCCAAAAAATGATCTTCTCTACCTTTGCTAGGCGCTGTTTTTCTCTAGGCGGCTGCACAGGCTCTCTCCTCACTGGGAACAACTAAAAAAAAAAAAAAAAAGCACTAGTGCTGAGAAAAAATGCTGTGTGGACACAGGCCCTGAGTCTCAAACTTATATAAAGTCTGGAGCTACTTGATAGCCATGAATGAAAGACAAATTTTGTGGACAGTTTGTTCTCTTTTTTGTAGCCAAGTGAGCTTTACTCTAGTGTCCTCAGTTCTGAAACAGAAAATGTACACATACACTCAGAACATTCCCCTGGGTGCTCTCAATGTCATCTATATCTTTCCTAATTCATTGTCTATGGAGCAGCTCCAGACTTTATACTTGATGACATCACAAACGTTTTAGCACTCTTAGCACACTTAGATTTTGGGAGAGAATTGTTCAAATCAACTAATAATTTTGGACTGTTTTAGACCACAGGAGGTGCATGTATGAATATGGAAAATGGGCATAGTTCCCCTTTAAGGTGAATTATTAAAAATAGCTTCAGTTTTTTAAATAACACCTCAATATATACTTTTTTGAAAAGACCCCCGGGACCTTTTAGTGCATGCGTCTTTTGTTTGTGAAAAAGAGCGGACGTCTTGCTTCACGGTTCATTACCACCTTCATTCTGACTGCATGTTTGTTCTCAGGTTAGACAAACAACATGTTAATTAAACTTCAGAGATGCTGGTATGCAGATTTTTCAAACTTTGCACAGCTGGCTGTTTCCCCTGCTTCCAGTCCTTATGTTACACAAAGCTCATCATCTCCTGACAGACACCATAGTGCATTAATTTAATCTAAATCTTCGCAAGAAAGTGCGTAAACACATTTCATGAAGTGTTGAACTATTTCTTTGAAATACAATTAGTGTGTCAGTCATGCCATTCTGTTATAATTACAGGGAGTTTGTGGTTTTGTCTTTCATTCGTTATACTGTAAATACATTGAAACAAAGATTCCTCCTGGGATCCATTACCAAGTGTTTTTGTCTGAAAAGTTGAAAGCAGACGCCTTGCTTTACGGCTCATTAACTACTTTAAAAAAAACATCTCCAACAAAGTGCCTCATTTGGTTAATTATTCAAAGGTAAGCCTTTCTTACTATGATTACCCTACAGCCAGAAACACCCCACAGCGAAGCTGCCCCCAAAAAAGGGCATCTCTGTGTCTATAAATAGAGGACAGGACATTTAAAATGTAGGGCTGCCTTTAATAGTTCACGGCACATTTGCTCTCTTAACATTACTCAAAGTCTAAGGGGATTATCAATGTGCAGATGAGTAATCTTTATGTGGTTATGTGCTCCACCATATCACTTTGGTGCCCTAATCTCACCCTGTTACAGAGAGAGATTAGAGTAACGGTGCAGATTAATCTCACACAGGATTGCACATCTTGAGTGAAATGGGAAACCAGTGAGGCTGACATGAAGCTCTCACAAAACTCTCAAAGGGGCAAGTTTGTTCTCATTAACAGCTTCACATAACATATCACATAAAACACACCATGGCTTATATGCTAATGTGCTGATGAAGTCAACTTGTTTTCTCCCTCTCAGGAGTTGCGGCACTGCTTGTTTTAGAAAAGGTATGATGCATAAAATATCTGTTTGTTTTTTTTTAAATCTGATCCACGCTGACTCGTGTTTATGCCGGCTGCTTTATCACAATGGGGTTATTCATACTGGGAAAAAAATTTAAAAAATCCCTGAAAGACCTTCATGTGTGCAAAAACCACCTTGTGATGTTCTCTTTGAAGATGGAATGGAGGAGAGGTATTGAACATGCATGCATCAGTGCATATTCTGAGAAGTGTCTGCACGAGTGTGTTAGCGTGTCAAACTGCGTTCATGTGCATCTCCCCTTGTATCTAACCTGAGGGGAGGCTGATCAGCGGGGACGGGATAAAGCTACCTCTGGTTCTTGATATGTTGTTTTAAGTGAATGCTCCTCTTTCTCCTCTCTTTCTAAGGAATCAGGTCACTATGTTCCAATATGGTATGTGATATTTGCCCAGAGGCAGTTTGTACAAGACATCCCACCAGGGTAGGACCCATTCAGAGGGGTGGTGCAGCCGGGATCCAATAGGAGAAGCCATTTATATTGAAGCTGATGCAGTAACCAACATTTCCCAGTCTGTCCGTTCCACTCTGTGCAGCTGGCGTTGCATGTGTTTGCCCTTTTAGTCTCCAGTTTGTGTCAGAGTGCACTCAGGATTCATATGCTGCTTGTGTTTTGTTTAGGTTAACGTAAGGGGGTCAGTATGTGTTTATGTCACGAGAGAGAACATAAACCACACTTGGTCAAAGATAAAGGTGGACGGCTTTTAGACTACTTTACAACCTTTTCTTCTCTCTTTCACTCCTTTGCTCATTTTCTATCTTTCCCTTTGTCTCTTTTTTTTCTCTCTCTCTGCCTTTGTAGCTGCAGAGCTAATTCAATAAAGCTGTCGGCCATCAACTGGTAGTCAGCGCCAAACCATGCAGAAACGTCAAGGAAATGGCGTCCAAGGTAAACAGGCTGTCAGGCCTCATAAGATCTCATGGCTGGAGACTAAGCCTGGGCCCGGCTAGGGTTGACACGTTGCACCTCACTGACCCAAACACAGAGTACAGCAGCACAGCAGGCAGACACAACACTGCGCTGCACCAGGCCAATGCACCGAGGCCAAGCCTGGCAAACGTAACTGTGATAATTACAGTATGATCAAGTTAAAGTCTTGGTCCAAGTCTGACCTCAAGTCTTTATTATTGCCTGGCATTGGTCATAACTGTCGTTGCCACAAGCCTCAGTCTGAACTCTACCAGCTGCAGCCACTTCTGCACCAATGTGAACTCATCCCAACTCATACTTTGACGCTTGGGCAGAAGCTCCCACCGTCACTGAGACCCAAGCTTCTGTTTTTATGTATTTTCATCTTTTCATTTCATTTACATCACATCACCTTTAACTACAGTTTCAATGTCGATATCTTTCACAGACATGAACTTTTTTTTTAATTAATTTTTAACTCAATGTAACCTGTGTCCGTTTCAAAATAAAAGCCTTCTGACAACATTGCCGCAAAGAGAATCCTTGTTAACAAAAGGCTTTTTTGTTGTGAGGTATTTGCAGGACCGTATTGTTGACAATGCAGTGACTTGCACAGCTTCCTAAATGAGTACTGAAGAATTGGCTTTTAATTGTAAAAATACAGTAGTTACAGCAGCAGGCAGCTCTGCAGCAGCACTATAGCAGCAACGCTGCCTGCATGAACACCATGCATGCATTCCGCAACAATTCAGTGAGGTAGCCGTCATGCACTGCTCACACAGGTAGGGTGGTCCGGGCATAAGAGCCTTCAACCATGCTAGCAGCTCTGTGAGGCTATTCTTGCAAAATGCTATTATCAACATGCTAACATGCTCACAATGACAATGCTAACATGCTAATGTTTTGTAGATATAATGTTTATCATGTTTATCACCTTATTTTAAAGTGTTAGCTTGCTCAGTGGGCTACAATATTCATACAAAATTAATCTATTAGTTGTTAATTTTAACTTAAATAAACTACCTTTAATGAATATCATTTGTGGTGCTGTTAGATTGCTGCTAGAGCACAGCGCTAATACAGGTGCGTGACTCCCTTATGTGCAGTGAGAGTAAAACTTTGTGACCGCGGTGAAATTCTTGTTTTTAAGAGGCTGAACTCAAACAAATATGGATTAAAGCAGAATATTTTGTCGGATAAAAACTTGACTATAAACCTAATATAAAAAAGAGGCTAATTTCCTGTTTCTTGTAATAGTTTATCTGTTGATACCCATATGATATACCTCATCAGATTGCAGCTAGAAGACATTAAAACTGGTTTCAAAAAAGTCTTAATCAATACCATCTGCATCAAACACATCGATTTTCTGGAGCTGATAATGGAAGTAGCCAACAAGTGAACCAACTCCCTTACTTTTCATCTCTGTTGAAAGTCACACACGTGCAGTATCCATTGGTCAGCCAGGATGGACCGGGCACTGAAAGGGCCAGACAATCCCAGGACTTTAACCCAGGAGACCTGGGTTCTTGTCCTGTGTGAAACCAAAAGTCAACCTTGAGTCATTTTAAGTTAATTACGTCCTGTTACCATGTTACAGGCTCCAATCATGATTCATTTCCTAACCTAACCACTAGGGGTGCTAACTGCAAAACAGGATTTCATACATGTAAGAATACACTGAGACACTTGGTATTGGCAACCCGTGTCTCAGTCCTGCCCGAGTTAAACTAACTGTTCTTTTGTTGGATTGGATTTAAGGTTTAACTGGTCAAAGAGGAGGCAGAGGAGATAACAGCATGAGCAGTATTTCCCAAAAGCAAAGCAGCCTCAGAGCTGGTATAATTCACCCATGTGAGGGAGGTGAGCTCAGCTGAGTACTTCTAAGGATCAGAGGTTTTAGTGCTCAAAGATGCTTAGGAGGTAAATCATGTCTAAATGTTGTGAAGAAACTGCTACAATGTGTTGAATTTGTACCAATTTTGTGTGGGCTTAATCTCCATCTCCTTTATTACTGTCCCACTCTTAAAAAGCTCTGAGTCATGTATAAAAAAGGTAATTTGGGTCTTGAGGTTTAAAGCTTAATGATGCTTTTTACATTAGGCAGGGAAGCATAAACTAATTATGCAACAATTTTGCTTAGTTTGGATGATCCACTGGGGAATTTGAACAATTTTAATTCCTTGGCTGAGAGTATAAACAGAGCTGGTCCAGGTTAGGAGTGCAACGCCTGGCTGCTATTGTAAGTTGGTTGTTGAGTTTGTTTCAAACATTAAGCAATTAAGTCATCACTGCTGCATAAAGAACAGCACATTTGGGATGGAAGAAGAATGTAATGACTGCTGCTAACACAATGTGATAATGAGAAAAAGAGATTTTCCAGCACTCTGTTCCTAAAAAACAAAAGCTAACATGATGCCGAAACCAATCAAAAGCTATAAAACAACATGTTTGAGATTCCTCCATCTCTCTGAAACCCAGTTCTTGAAACCATGCAGTCTGTGTGGTGATGATCCACAACTATTAAGGCCTTTTTGTCTGTTTGACTGTTATTTATACAAGACAGACTAAGAATAGATTTTTCTCTCCTTCGAAACAGCACACAGACAACTTAATCCTGTTTGATAAGGACACTTTTCAAAGAGCAGAATTATGTCTTGATTCAGCTTCATCCAGTTTTTGGTCCACTTTCATGTAGGTCAGTGTAATTTAACAGGCTAGATGAAGAATTGAAGGAACAAGATGGTAGTGTGAGCTCATGAGATTGGCCTCATGCCCTCTCTCTATGTCATATTTAACTTTTTTTGAAATCATAAAACTGATTTCACCCACGTCACACTCAATTAAATTTTATGATAGAACTGATTTATTTTAATAACCTCATATTTTGTTGACGCAAGACACTGAATCAGCCTTTGATAAGGAGTAATGAGATTATTAAGCTTCATTTATCAGGGTAAACGTTATAGTTTCACATCTTGTGAGCACACAAAGCATACTGTGAGAACATAATGGGATGGCCACTCCCCAGCTCTGACAAAGCATGCTCTACTTGGTTATTCAAACAAAGCAGAAGTATCAATTCAACAGCGTTCTTAAATTGGAGGGCTATTAAAATCAGAACATTGTGCTCCAAAACCTCCAGCTGTCCCACTTTTTTTCTGACGTTGATTTAGAGTTATTGGCATGAGTCAGAGGTGCAACTATGTGGATACATGTGGAAAAGCTCCAAAGAAATACTCAGCTCTGGTACCATTTATCATAAACTCACATAACATAAAAATGAGGACATATTAAACCTCTAATCATGTCAGATATCTAATTTTGGCAGTCATGTACAACAATGCAAGCAGCTCTGTGTAGCTGTGCTTTGGCACTGTGGTGGTTTAAGTTAAATGCTAATGCCAGCATGCTAACACACTCTCAGTGGCAAAGGTAACATGGTGATGTTTGGCAGGTGTAATATTTATTGTATTCACCATTATTGTATTCTTAGTTTTTTTGTGTTAGGACCTGCATTGTTTTGTGCCCTTAAATCGATTATTTTCAATGTAGACAAAGCATGCTCAAAAACGGCACGCCAGCTTTGCTAGGTGCCTGTTTTCCAGGGCGCCACAGCCATGCCATGAGATAAAAAAGTTCAACTATCAGAACGCTGCAACGCACATCACATGCTGTGTGACAAGGAACAGCTTATCACAGCATTTTTACATAAATATTAGCCAAACTTGCATGGCTACACAGAGCTTTACATCTGTCAGATGGACAACCATTTAGGCCTAATAAACACACACAAAAAAAAACAATGACATGAAGAAGATGTCTGTGAAGATTCTCAGTCATCCAGGTCATGGTAATCATTGGTGCTATATCGTAGGCAACTGGACTTGCTTGTGTTTCTTGAAGACGTTTTGCCTCTCATCCAAGAAGCTTCTTCAATTCTGACCTGAAGAAGCTTCTTATGTATTTTTTGTTTGCCTCTCATCCAAGATGCATCTTCAGAGAAGCTTCCAAGCATCCAAGAAGCTTCTTCAGTTCAGAACTGAAGAAGCTTCTTGGATGAGAGGCGAAACGTCTTCAAGAAACGCAAGCAAGTCCAGTTGCCTACGATATAGACATGAAGACTATCAGCGCCGAGCTCAAGATTTCTGGTAGGCTATGATACACTGCTGGTTATGGTTGATTACTAATATTAGGGGCAACCTGCCTCCGAGATCTTAAAAGTTTTCACAGAGTAGGCACAAGAGTAGCAGCCAGTACCAAATCTCGTGTATTACGGGGAGTAAAAGACGCGGCATGCATCCTGACACGGCGGTGCTAGAGGACAAGTCAGGTCTTCACCAATACATTCCAACACATTGGAACCATTGAATATCTATATAACTGTGTGCCAATAGATATTGAGATAAGCCATTGGATCAGTGAAAATCTTGACATGCAATCCCAGCAAGAAAAGCAGTCTTCAACAGTGGTTTGCAGCTTTGCAGGTATCTCGCCAAGGTGACATGCCATCCTCCATCCCTTCCACCTCCAAATGACAAAGTCAGCTTTCATATAACGTCACACTACAAACATTGTTATGATAAGTATAAAACATGATTTTCAAAAACATACAATGTTGGTGGCTGGGCTGGATAAATTACATGGCAATCAATCTAATAGCTATTGGAATATTTCACTTGGGACCAACATAGTCAGTCAAAAGTGCTTTCATCATCCACCAGAAAGAAAATGTCACAACTATGAAAACTTTACAATTGCTGATGGGATATGTTACAAAACTCTGACTGGTAGAGATGGCTAATATAACCTTCCACACACAAGACAAACTCAATTAAGAGAAACGACAAGCTGCTCACTTTGCCACTTAATCACCGAATTCTTGATTAAACGCAGAGTGCTAATGAATGCCAATGCGCCACCTTGCTTCCTCTTGATAGGATTTGAAAATCACGCTATTCCCCAAGCACCCTCGTATGAACACACACCAACACACACACACACTTCTCATCTTCCCCGGCTATAGCCTGCAACATGATATCACCATCATTTCATTTAAATGCAACCGGCTCATTGGAGGTCCATTGAGGGAAAATGGAAGTTTTGTTTTTGATTAGAGTGCCTCTGATGGGAACGTTTATAACCATTATATACTAATTAGATCTGAAGCTATGGGGACGAAAAGTCATATGGATTTGTGCTCGGAGCCCATGGGAACGCTCCATATTCTGAGACTGGAATACTTACTTTTGTAGATGGTTTGAATTATGGTTTTTAGTGGTGTTAAGGCCCTGTAACATAGACTGCATCTGCACTCAGTCACGTTCCAGTGTGGTAAAATACATACAGTGCAGTGACTAGTGAATGATTTAAGACACGTCCATATGGTTCCATTAAAGATCAAAGCTGAAGAGGAAAAGTTGAGTTTTGATTTTGAAAGATGCATGATTAACTTTATAATGAATCACACATACATTTCAATGAGAAGATTTGGTAGAGTCACAACATGCTGACGCAATCTTATTTTGTCTTTTTTTTGGTTTGATTATATATTCATCACAGAAAGCGGATACTTTTCAGTCGATGAACTCCGGTAGACCTTTACAAAGACCTGGCTTTGCACTGCTGCCTTTGTTCTCATAATCTCAGCAGCGTTGTATGATGAAAGCCTTATATCTCCTAATAAATCATATTTACAGGATGTTAAAACCAGGGGGCATGGAAGGGGATGTGTCTTTGAAGTCAAATCTGGATGGAGAACAACAGGGGATGATGTACACTTGCCCAGTAGCCAGACAAAATATTTGTTAATGGTTAAATTACCATGTTAATCACTCATTTGTAATGATGTGAAGAAGCCCTCCCGATGACAGCAGTTAGTGGCAGCTGGGCTCTGGAGGAGTTTCATCACATTAATCTGCTGGTGATGGATGCAGTGACGCGTGTCCGACACTGCAAGCCACTACTGTGAGGAAAGGATGTTTTTGGTGAGGACAGACTGGACAGACTGTTAATGATCTGTCTCGTCCTCCCTGTGAGTCTGCAGAGAGCTGCTCTAAAGGTCTTCCATGTCTACGGTATTCAAATCATCATGGCTGACGTCATGTCCAGATACAGACTACTACCTGATGAGCATCTGCATCCAGGTGTATTCAGCCAGATCTGGGCTTTGGGCAGATTTTGCAACTCACAAGGCAAACATGTGCACATCTGTAATTTCTATTAGCCCCACTAGCATAGTTCCAGGGATGGCATTCCTTATAACTACCACTTTGGTCAAGACTGAAATATCTCAGCATTGCCATGAACTTTGTACAGATATCCATGGCCCATACACAAGAATCCCACTAACTTTGGTGACCCCTGGCTTTTCCTGTAGCGCCACCATTTTTTTTATTTCAGCCTTGACACTAGCATTGTGGTTTGTAACTGAATATTGAAACACCGAGAAGCATTTTGGTTTGGCAGCGTGACTCTGATTATGTGTCTATGAATACAAAAACATACTCATGCTCACAAAGCCCTCCAAAACTAGGTCCCAAGCTACCTCACTGACTGATTTTACACAGCCGATGACCACCACACTCCTTCCCACAGCCACCGCTCCCCAAATGCCAACCGTCTGTCTCCACTGCTCAAGAACTAGCACCGGACCTGGGGCGACAGAACCTTCTCCATAGCCGCCCCCTTCTTCTGGAACTCTCTCCAAAAACATCTAACACTGCACCAGTTGGTTCCAGTTCAAAACACTAATCTAAAGTCAGAACTGTTTTTAATGTATGATTGTCGTGTGTTATATATTTTTAGTGTGATCTTTTTTATGATTATTGCAACTTGGCTGTCCTGAATACCATTTTTTGGGCTCCAGAGGTTCAGTAGTAATTAACAGCAAATAGTTGAAGTGTTGGCCAAAGGTTTGTTCAACATGACTTTCCTAATTATGTTATAAAGTGACAGACTTTGTTGGGGCTGTTGAACAGCTCACTGTTGGGTGATAGCTGCTGCTGCGGTGTTAGCTCGTGCTAACTGGGCTTCACTTCTTTCCCTTTGACTGGCTAGCACTTGTTGCCTCCGTTGGTTGGGTTGGTTGGGTTTAGGCAAGAGATTAGTTAGGGTCAGGGTAAGAATATCAGGAAAGGCCAATCAGCGACAGAGATAGAGCAGAGTGGGTCATGCCTTCACTTTCCAAGAGTGTAGAAATTGCTTGGCAGACATTGAACCAATCTCCGAACACAACGGCAATCAGTCTGATGACACATACATGTGCAGATATCTGTTTATAGAGATTTGTGTGGAACTGACCATTCTCCAGGAGGTGAGTTGCTCCAGAGACGCTCCTTAAGTCAACCTGTGTAATGGCAGCAACAGAAAGTATGCTGATCTGGTGAGGAGTTGGAGCGGTATGCCACCGAACCTCCAGCGTTGCCTCCCCCTCATATACAAGCAGCATAATAACAAATTTAAGATTTGAAAATAAAACAAAACAAAACAATATCTGAATCCCAAAATTGAAAACAGAATGCCTACCCAATGAAAGAATATCAGAGTAGTTGACTCTATGGGTCACTGCTCCACATTGAAATATGCAGATAGAAGATCATGTTTATATAGACTACCTGAGGTCAGAGATGGGTCAAAGTCATTTTTGGTTAAATGATCAATGTGTCTATAAAACAACTTCAGTGCCTGCCTGAACTACTGAAAAGCTCTGTGTGTAATCCCAAAGCTGATACTAAAGGCAGATCTATTGAATATCTTTTAATCAGAATTATTACCTGAAGCAGCTGTAACACATTACATTAATAATAAATGTTGACATTAGCTTTGATGCCAGCGTTTCTATACTTCTGATGTGACAGCAGAGCCTGAGCAAACTTTCAAGCCGTGATGCAAAATTTGACTGCTGGCAATACAGCTATATCATCCTCTCATTAGATTTTGTCTGCGCTTCTACAACTCCCTGTCAGCGCTTCCATCATGGCTACTGATGCATTTTCATCATTTGTGACAGACAGGGTCTCTGCCTGCAAAGCAAGCTTGTTTTTTTTTGTTGTTATTCCGCCTGACAGTTGTCCATGCTAGCATGTCCAATCAGAGCAAAAATGACACTTTCTTTTCCCTTTGATTCACTATCTGTAGACTGAAGTGTGTGCTCTCAGGAGGATTGCACTATATGTGCAGTGTTCATCCTGCTAATGATCAGCTGTGTTGTTCCCTGGATCCTTCCCTGCCATGGAATATATTTCCTCATGACATTGATTGGACCTGATGTGTTCGATGCATGTAAGAAAGTAGCGATCAAACACATCAGCAGCACCAAACACAGATAATATCACTTTAAGCTGGTTAGGCATGGGAAATCTAAACGGGTGATTATTAATTGACAGTGAAGTCAGAGAATTTTAAAGATGGGTATTAACATTGCACGCAGCCCATTTTTCAGATTGTTTTGCTTTTTTTTTTTTTTTAAGCTTCACATCAATTTCACAATTCTTCAGTCCTGAGATTGACTTTTTGGGAACACCGCCTTTTCATGTGACAGCTGATAAGTTATGTGACACATCACCCTGCCACGGCGGGGCTTCAAACACTGTGAAGCATTCGCCTCTGTTTCTATTCTGATTCTTCACTCAAGCCTGTGCACACCTTTTCATCCGTCTCTGACTCAGCTATTCAAGCCGTAAAAGAAGAAGAGCGAGACAACATCGCTGATTGAGCTTGAGCAACAACAAAAGAGGATAGATTCTAAGAAAAGACATTGCCCATTCGACTCAACAGACATGGCTTTCTGTTGCCTGCATGGCTGATCCTTCTGCCTTTGTGTTCTTTTGTCTCTTCCTCGCTCTTCTTCTCTTTCACTTGCTTCTCTACCTGCTGTTTTTAATGGCTGGGTGGAGGGGGGGGGGGGTGAGATAGACAGTGAAGAAAAGAAGGATGAGGAGGATGAGGATGGAGGGGAGAGAGAGTGGAGAGGAGAGGGGAGGGAGGGCTCCCATCTCCAGGCAAGGCTTTAATGAAGAGCCTTTGAAGTTTACTGTGATTGAGCAGCACCCGTGTCCTCTTCAAAAGGGACCAACATCTCTCCGAAGACATGCCGTCGTTTCCTCTCCCTTTCTGTCATCCATCTTTCCCTCTTGATTTCCTTCCCTTTGTCTCTGTCAATTCCATGTGAGATCTTCACCTCCTCTTTCTCCTGCAACTGCCTCTTTTTTACCACCACCCTCCCCTTTCACCAACCCCCCTTCACCTCCTGTCCTCCTCTGTGATCAGGACATGGATCATGTCTCTACTTAACTAACCGTGGTGGTCCCATCCCGTTAGCTTCAGGACTTTGAAGCCTGTGACTGCAGGCTGGTGAGGGATGTATGGAAAGACGAAATGAGTGTGGGTGGTGTCGGTGGTGCTTGCATGTGTGTTTCGCCGTGGTTGCCTCGCTATGGTACATGTATCTACAGTATATGTATCAAAGAGACAAATTCAGAAACACATCAATGCCCCCAGCATTCAGGAAGAGATATGACTCTCCCCTCCCATCGTCCCCCAGCACCGATACTACTCTGTTATCTCAACAAAGTGGCTCCGTGGGCGAGTTTGCCGTTGTCCATCCATCAATCCAACCCTCCTACGCTCTTCCTCTTCCTCCTCTCCTTCCTGCAGGTCATCTTCATCTCTTGCTTTCTCCTTTTCAGAGGCTCTCCATTTACCCCTCCTCCAGCTAATTGATCTATACTCCTCTGTGGTGGGCTCCTGCCATACACAATCTATGACTCCTGCCCGAAGCAATCTATTAAGGCCATGTGTTATCAAAAGGAAAATATACTGTGCTGCACGTGGTTTGCATTTGAACTGAGGGGAAGTCAGTCTGACATACTTCCAGAGTGTGATGTAAACTATTATGACTCTGAACAAAAATATAACACTTTTGTTTTTGCTCCCAATTCTCACGGGTATAAAGTAAAAGATCTGAGACTTTTTTTGAGGACACAAAAGACTTATTTCTCTCTTGTTAAAATCCATGTAAGAGATCACTTCTACTTTTCTAAGATAATCTATCTACCTGACAGGTGTGGCAAATCAAGATACTGATTAAACAACCTGGTTACTACACAGATGTGCATTGGGCTGGTCACCAAAAGGCCTCTCTAAAATGTGCAGGAATATCCACAGAAGTAAAAATGTCTGCACAAGGTATGATCCTTGCTCTGGATGAGGGGAAGGCTGAGGCACGTAGGGAGAGAGGACTGACCCGCCGGTCTGTGTGGGTTCAGTATTAAATTCTACTCTGTTGTTGTTAAGCGATATGACAGTTTGTCTTTGTGAATTTGTCCTGCCCCTCCTCCACTGTAATTGGACAGCTGGGACAGCTGATAGCAATAAGATGCTTCAGCATTTTAAAGCCACAGTGTGTAGGAATTTCTCCCATCTAACGTTGAAATCGTATATTGCATTCAAACGGATAGCGCACTCTAGCGCCTCACTGTTTCAAATGCGTATTGGAACAACGGTAGCCGCTGTGTACCAAGAAGCTATGATAACAATGATGAAACCATGTCATACAATACTTTATGGAGTATTCATTCAGGCTCCTACACAGACACACACGACACGAGTTGACAAACCCCCTCTCGTTTTTTGAATTCACCGGTCACGTTGCCTTTTTGATTCCCTTTTGTGCTTTCTTGGCGACGAGGATTCCGTCTCCCGTGATGCTGCATATGCATGATCCTGCGTTATGCTCAAAGAGTGGGACTTTGTTATGCTGCAGTCGTGCCAGGGTAGTAGCGAAGTGCCTCTTGCTCTGGCACTGGCCTGGCTCTCAACGAAAACGCTGGCTGTATGTCCCTTGCTGGCGGATGTATTTTCAAGATGGCGAAACGTTATGCAACCCCCCAAACGACTTACCCGCCCAATGTACAAACAAATCCGAAATTCTCCTTTTACATGAATAAGTCAGATTATTGGTGGAGGTAATGATACACCAATGATGACATACAGTATTTATGAATGCAGACATCGATTTTTGCCAATAAATAACTGAAAATGCTACACAATGTCCCTTTAATGTTAAATATTTTTCAACACTTTGCTACCAGAAAAAGAAAAAAAAAAAAACAGCAAACATGCAGGGCTCAGCACAGAATAGATGCCCAGTGCCTTGTCCCGCTGCTGGTGTTTGTAGCGTAGTGTAAATACGTGGTGCTCCCATTAAAAACAAAAACAAAAAACATGAATACAGCTGTTGTGGCGGTTGCTTGGTGGTTGTCTAAAGTGTGGTATTGCAATATTTTAGTTATGACGACAGCCCATGTTTAGAAACACTCAGTGGTGGAAGAAATATTCAAATCATTTATGTAATTTAAAGTAGCAGTACCACACTAAAAACAATATTCCATTACAGGTCCTGCATTCATAATTAAGTATTACCAGCACAATGTACTTAAAGTATCAAAAGTTAAAGTACACATTAAGCAGGAAAAAAGGCCTCTGACAGTGTTGTGTTATTGGATCGTCATTATGGATTTATTAATATGGATGTAAGCAGGACTTTAATGTTGTAGTTGGTTGAGGCGGAGCTAATTTTAACCATAACAATGCATCATATTTGATAAACTGATCATATTTTGCATTTAAAGTAATCTGAAAAGAAACTACAGCTGTTTGGAAATACTCTAGTACAAGTACCTCAAAACTGCACTTGAGGAAATGTACTCTACCGGCAACACTGAATGTATTACACTTAAAAATTTCAAAATCCACCCCCAGCTCGGCCTCATGCTGTTAGTTTAGAATGTGACTTTAGTTATACTTGCAGTCATGTGCTGTTGTGTTTGTTGGGGCCGAGGCTGGCATGCGTGAATTTAACTCTGGATTTCGTGGAGCGGACAGGAGGCCAGGGACGGTCAGTCAGCCACTGGCAAGCTTAGTCTGTGTGATTACAGCCCCCTTCTCATCCAGGCCCTGTTTGTGCGGCGTGGCCAGCGAGAGATTAATGGGTTGAAAGAAAACATTAGCGCAGCACCACGGTTCACGCTCACCTCTCTGCTTCTGCCTGCTTGAGCGTGCCGCCCTCACCCTTCTCTCCCCTCTCTTACTCTATCTCCCTTTTCAGTTCAGAAACCCCACATGAACCTGTCTTTTACTGTGAAGGAGATCTTTGAAGGACGTCTTAATCACAACCGCTCCGGGTCTCGCTACTTAATTTGAAGCTAATCCCGCTATTTGACATGGAATTTTGCATACATAGTCAAACTTATGCAACCAATAGTCAAATCAAAGCATTAAAAAATCTGTTTTGCATTTTAAATAAAAAACTACAGCACGGTATTCAAGTTCTTTTGACTTGAGAATCTGTTATGACACCAGTTGGAGGTGTTATTTGGCTACGGTGTTTCTAACCGCTGCCTCAAATGTCTCAGATCATGAAACACCAGGTCAGTAATACCCTAAATTGCAAAAATACTGCACAGGGAGTAAAAGACTGTCTTCAGGCTGGCTGAGGCAAACGATTTTCGTAATGCTTCTTTCTTTTTACATTCCCTCTCTTCTCTCTCAGCTGCTCACCGAGGCGGTTGTCTGAGGTTTTGAGTCCCGCCGTGCTGCCTCATGCCTGCAGAACAACTTTGATTGTTAACCCATAAATGATTCAATGAGTCATATTTTTAGGCTGGAACCATTTTGAATGATGTATTTATCAAGTGAGCTGTTCAGTATGTGTCCATATTTCGAGTGGGTATGCGTTTACCAATGAGATTTTAACTTTAGGTGCTATAAAATGCTTTAAAATATTTATTTCTTACTGCCTTGGTTCTGTGGATATCTAATCTAGAAGGCAGGGGGCTTAAAATAGGGGATTTAAATGGTACTACTGTCTATTACAGCAGGTACTGGTCCCTGGTTGGATTTTGTTTAAAGTATAGTTAACCAAAGTCGACTGAGTAGTTATTTGATTAGTGCAATATTGATGTGGGAAGGCACTAAAACTAGTTTGTAATATGGCCTCAATTCCAATTGGCACAGAGGGGGACCAGCGCGGTGGCTGACGTTAGCCTATCTGTAGCCCTATCTGTTAAAAGTCTGGTCATTTTCTATCACCACAACAACATAACACTAAGACCCAATCCCATTTCTTATTACCCCTACCCTTCATTTTCAAGTGTCCGTGGAATCTAGCTGGAATCTTCCCCTATGAAATGGGACAACCCCCAAGACCCTGATACATCAGCAGTATCATCACCATCACGGATGCCAATGGAGATAGATTCTTTCACAACTTAGCCTAATTTCATGCTATCAATCAACCAAATAAGTTAGCAAAAAAAAAAAAAACGCAACAACAAAAAACAACACATGAACACATTACAGGGCCACTCGTGTTGCTCTGTATGCTAACATTAGCAACCCATGCTCCTACCCTGCCAGTCTGCGCTGATATTAGAGAAGCAGCAACAATTGCAGCAACTTCGCTGCTGGACTTAAAGGGAAATTTCGGTTTATTTCAACCCGTCTCCTATCGTCCTAAATTTCTTTCAAGTCACTAGTGACATAGAAATAATAGTTAGCATGTTAGCCGTTAGCCTAGATACAGCCGTAGCGTCAGCCTTGTTAAAACGTAATTGAACGGGCATCCTTTCAAGTGCAAAGTTAGTCCACTAAACAAGCTTTTTCTCCACAAAGACCGCCTCATATCGTTAGGATCAATGTCAGAGAACATATAGAAAACGACATGTAAACGTGTTGTCTTACCTTACAGGTGTGGT
>NC_065527.1:24832213-25058720 GCF_006386435.1 Epinephelus moara | reverse complement strand
TAAATGGTAAACAACAAACATGGCAGCACACCGGTAAGGTAAGACAACACGTTTACATGTCGTTTTCTATATGTTCTCTGACATTTATCCTAACGATATGAGGCGGTTTTTGTGGAGAAAAAGCTTGTTTAGTGGACTAACTTTGCACTTGAAAGGATGCCCGTTCAATTACGTTTTAACAAGGCTGACGCTACGGGATATCTAGGCTAACGGCTAACATGCTAACTATTATTTCTATGTCACTAGTGACTTGAAAGAAATTTAGGACGATAGGAGACGGGTTGAAATAAACCGAAATTTCCCTTTAAGTTAAATTCTGGGAGTCATATGCCATCGAAGAGGGGTAAAGCAACAGTGCAAATATGTCAAATGTGGGACTGTCATGCACAAATCTGCACAAAATTGCAGTAAAGCTAGCTCGCTAGCTAGATCGCTACAAGACATATTACTGGCATTTAATTTTGTTTGTTATGCTATAAAGAAAAGGAATATATTACATTAAAATGATATTAAAGATAATGCAATTGTTATGGTAATTAAAAAAACATTATTAATGAAAACACATTTATAGATTTCTTTTGTTTCTTATGCTGCCATCTTGCGGATGGTTTTTGAAAACACTCGGTTTGGAGTGTGTCTCCGAAACCTCCGTTTGGAGGGCCATGTAGCCCTCACACTTCACAATATCCTTCTATCCCAACAAGAATCAGGACACCCTACCCCTCTGCCAAATCTTTTTTCCTGGCCCCCAGGAAGTACGCTGGGCTTTGAGGCCAATTTTTGTAGTGGCCAAAGTCTAATTACAACTGGTAGGTCTGTCACATGATGCCCTGCAGTCAGAAAAGACTTTTTCCCATTGATTTACATGGCGGACGAGATGTCTGCAAATCAGTGGATAAATAATTTTGAGCATCACAACGCCCTCTCTAAATGACTTGTTTCACAATCGTTTTTTTTTATTTTTTTTATATCCCCATTCAGGTTAGCAGAGCGCTAAACCAGACGTTGATTGTTCGGCTGCATTTGGCCACTATAGGTCACATAGTGGGGAGGTAGTGATGACCATTCATGGATCATTGGGGTAATTTCATACGCAGCAGTTGAACCATTTTGGCCTCATGCACCATTGAGTAAATCTCTGTGTTCAACGCTGCATCCAGTCGTCTTAATACATCCATACTTTGTTCCTAGGAGTGTGAAGGTATGACCTGCCCTACCCACGCTCGAAAGTCAGCCAAATGCCATTTTTACATAAACTTAAGTCATTGCGTTCACTGCTGGGGTTAATTACAAGGGCACAGATTTTGTTTCATCACTGAGGGAGACTTTTTGTATACTAGTAACAGCACCATAGATTTTCCCAAATGTTGAGTGTTGTAAAGGAACAGAAATGATCGCTAATGACACATAACAAACACTATTTCGCCTTGTTAAAAATAAGGTGGGAAAATTCCTTGTATCAGTGTTAGTGTGCTTTAACCTTACTTGATTTTGACAGGAAGCTTCCCTTTAGAAAACATCAGAGAAATGGACGGTTTATGAGGGGAAATCTACAAAGGGTGAGACGAGTAGGGAAACACCATTTCTCCAAAGCTCCACACAAAAGGACCAAATGATTGATCTGCTCCTTGTTTAGTTTCCCACCCTGCAGCCAGTATGTGGGCACTAATGTACCTGTCACCAGAACTATGGACCACACTGAAGTCAGACGTCAAAGAGAGGACTTTCAGCACAAACAACACAATTACCTGCCTCACACACACACACACACACACACACACACACACACACACACACTGCTGACATGTGTAGACCTGTAAGACAAAGTGAAGCCATTCAGTTGTGTTTTATGGTGAATAAATGTCTGTGTGAGGGGAAAAAAAGGATTCATGATATAGATGGAGGAGTGGGTTTCCTTCTTTAGAGCTTCACTCTGAAAGAGGCAGGTGTGACATCTGACATGTCAGGTGTCATTGGTCTCCATGTCAAAGGCTTCATGTTGCAATGAGAGATTGATGATTAGTGTAAGAGGGGCGGTCAGTGAACCTCTCCTGTCCAAACAGAGGACTTGGCTTTTAGCTTCTTTTGTCCTGATTCTTTCTCTCCAATTTTACCTGTGCCTCATTCCCTGATACACACTGATCTTAGAAGTTTAGGGTGTTTTCTGAATTTTTACCTGTTCCCAAAGCAATACTTAATACTGAGTGCTTAAATGCTGTCAATGATACAGCTTTTAGCATGCTGCCATTTTTGATTCATGTTACTGGGTGGAAGTAAGTTTAAAGGGACAGTTCACCCCAAAGTCAAACATTAATATTTAAAATGGCACTCAGCTTCTGGTGCTCAAAGTGTCAATAAAAAAATGCAAAAAAAAAGTGTGTATCTACTCATGGATGAGAGGCTCGTGTTCATGACAGCGCAAGATGTAAACATTTATGGTGTGCTTCTGAGCTAACCTGTGATGTTAGCTAGCTCAGTGGTGCTTTGTGAGCTAGCAGTAGATGTATGCTTCCTTCTGCACAGTGATGCAGTTGGTGGGTGTAGTTTGGCAGAAAGAAAATAGTTCCTACATGTAACTACTCGCAACAAGGTCTGTGGATTATGTTGAGTAACTGGGTCATGATTTCTGGAAAGAGACATTGCTGTTGTGTGTTTCAAATGTATTTTTTGGCACTTTGAGCACCACAAGCTGAGTGCCATCTAGTTCCATCATACTGAAGAGAAGGCAGACATCTCTAGGGCTGATATCTCCAACACTCGGCAACTCACACTAAAACTATCTAGATTAATAAATAGCATAGAGGTAGGTTTATGTTATGGACTGTTGCAACATAGTTGCTGACCTTTTACAGAGATGATTCAACCAGCAGAGTGTCATCATCCATTTGAGCTGTAGAAGTGCTCCGACTGTGATCCAGGTAATGTTCTCTATGGGGGAAAAAAATGGAAAAATGAATAGGATTTCATTGCTCTCACATCAATTCTAACTTTTAATTTAGGAGAGAACATCAGTGTTCATGATAAAAGCAACCCAAATCATCAGAATAAATCATCGCAGAATTTCTGCAAAGCATGGATACATTACATTTGTACATTGTTACGTAGCAGATATGATAAAACTTTGTTTCTCTACGTTTAAACAACGCTGTGGTTAGTGTGTGTTAGGTTTAATTACAAAAACCACTTATACTGATACCCAGTTTTGGTGTAACTATCCTGACAAGACCAGCAGTGATGTCTCTGTAAAACAAACAAACAAACAAACAAAAAAAGCATATTGTTGCACTATCCAAGCAGGAAACGCAGCATTGAGTGTGTTTACTTGGACAGTTTAATTCCCTTTTCATTCGGAATTAAAGTTCATTCCTATTAAAATTGATCTTGTAAACACCTAATTCGGAATGAAAATGGCCAGTGCAATTGAAAATTCAATCCGATGTAAGGGGCTGGAATATTCCGTTTCTAATTCCGAATGCAAGAATTTCCCGCACTTGTATACACTCATTCCTCTTTAAGTTCATTCCGGTCTTTCTGCGCATGCTCGTTTCCTTGCCCTTCTGGCGCTATTACGTATACAGCGCGCATAGCAACGGGCTGAGATAGAGCAGTCGGACTCATTGCACTCACCGGTTTCCATTCGCCAAAGCATGGTCATCGATCTCTCTTCTTCAACCTTCTACCTCCCTTCTTCTCCTCAACAGACGAAGCATTAGCAGAACAAGGTTGTTGTCGTACTGCTGCTTCGAGAATATAAGCAAAACACGGCTGAAAAAGGCACTAAGAACGGCGTCGTCAAGCATCTTGTTATCCGGAACGAGGACTACAGTGTTTTCTTCCGGTAAATGTAAACACGTAACATCCGCCCCACCCCCTATCCAATCAGAAACCTTCCCTGCCCCAAACCTTGTGCGGACCTGAATAAAGGCGATTAAAAGGCAATTAAACTGATCTCCAGTGTAAACCCTCATTCGGAATGAATATTTCCCATGTAAACTACCTGGAAAAACTTTACTTCCGAATGATTTTATTCAGATATATTTCATTCCGAATGAGAAGCCATCATGTAACCGCAATGTCTCGAAAGAAAAAAAACAAACAAACAAAAAAACCCAACCTCTTTTTGTGTCACTATCCTTGATGGCAACACTACTGGTCAAAACAAGTCACTGCTGCTGAAAGCAGCTAAAAAACAGCAGGTTTGGCTGTTTGTTGGTCTTGAACACTGGTCTGCTGTTTGGCAGCTGTCTCACCAAGGTGACGCATCATCCACCGACCCCTCCAGCTCCAACTGACGTCAGCTCATATACTACATCACTTTAGAAACACTGATATGATACATATGAAACGTATAAATGTGACACATTGGTGTTTTGCAGAATTGTACAAGGCCAACATTTTCTCTGGCGACTCAACTGATAAAACTATGGACTTAAATATTAACAAAACCAAAAAAAATTCAGCAGCATGTTGTTTACATTTTTTCTTACTGGTTCTGGGGCTTCTTAAGACGCCCTTAGCCTCCTGTGAGGGAATACGAGGTACTTGTTATACTACGATCATCGCTAGAAACACCTCTGAAGCTTAATAAGGTTCGTCAGATGGATTCTTTGATAATCTGAGACTGAAGATGTTATGTGAAACAAAGAGAAAAAAGAAAAGACACGTTTAAGTGCAGAGGGAGCTGAGAAACGTCATTCGAGAAGCCACACACACACACACACACACACACACTGGTACACACATACCCCATGCACACTCACAGGCCCTGCTGTTTTCCTGTTTTGACTTATTGCTTTGCGATGCACTTTTCACCTCCAAAACATCATGAAAAATAAATATGTCCACCTCTTGTGCAAGACTGGGACTGCTGATAATCCAGAGAGCTGAAGATGGGCTCTGCACATTTCTCCTCTCGTTTGAGTATATTACTCCCTTTTCGCAACAATTACTTAGACGAGCAGCAGTGGTTGTACGCAATGACACATTTCATATAAAAGAGGAATGAGAGTTGATTGTGCTTCTGGCTTCTCTATTGCTAGTTATTCAGATATGGCGGAGACTTCATACGTTCTTTAATGGCACTTTTCTGTGTTTTCAGGTGCCGAGCGCTTTTCTATTTATGATAATGCATTTCTGAGCTTCCCAGTTCTCTTATTACCCGAAGCTAGTGGTAACGACTGACTGTAAATCACATTTGTAGTGTGGGAAAGAGTGGGTGTTAGAATGTGAATAATTTTTTATTCCTCTACTTCCTTGAAAATATGAATTTTCTTTCTTTCATTTCATAGGAGCATCAGATAATCTTCTAATGCTCTGCCTCTGCCTTTGTCTCTTCCCCTGCCTTCCCATGCTGCTTCACACTGCAGTTGTAAAATCAAGGCAGAATTACCAAGTCTAATACTCATCACATGCATCTATATTAGGATGCCAAGTTGTTCAAAGAAAAGATCAGCGCTGCAGAGACCTCTCTCTTGTGATGTCAGCCTCTTATTGGCGGTGGATTGTGCCGAATCGTTCAGAAGATAAAAGGCAATCAAATCCAGATTGTTTCTCAGCAGTTAAATCACAGCATCAGAGACATAAACTTCATTTTTTTATGAGCTCATATTGTTTAAGGTATGCCAGTGTAGATGGATAAAGAAAGTAATAATGTTGCATTATCTGTTTGCGCCCGTACATAGAAAACATCTCCTATAAATACAGAACATGGACCGCCTGGTTTACCATAATCCTTCCAGCAGCAGTGTGAGCTGTCAGCGGAAGAGGAGCTACTGGTGTGATATCGCAGCAGTGTGATTAATAATTTGGTGATTGCACTAGAGCTTTCCTCACCAGCAATGTTCACAATTAATGTGAGAGCTCTCAAAAGGCAAGCCATGAACACCGCTTCACATAGTCCTCTTTTTATGCTTAAAGCTACTCTGAGCAGTATGTTTATTGTAACAATGGATTAAATGATGTAAATGTAAAAGGCGCTAAACCCACGGAGAATTATCACCTGACTGCAGTTTTCCTCGGCTCTACGGAATGTTTTAACAACTTTCAGTTCTTTGTTTTAGTTTTCCAGCCCACAGTTTTCCTGATTTAGTTCACTCGCTCTCATAGTGTTATTCTTAGCCGAAGGAGACAGCTGTTACAGGCAAAAACGCTCCAATGTATGCGACCTGCCCCACAACAAACAGCAAACAGACAAAGTTAGCAACTAGCAGGTAATAAAGCACTAAGCAGCTTAAAAGCAAGATATGAACCTCAGGAGTTGGCAGAAGACAAAACAGAAGTAAAGAAGAGTAAATATTTATTTAAAATTGCAAGTTGGCTTAAACATGACTCCAAAGGAACGCTAATGTTGCTAGCTTGTTTCTGCTGCCTCCAGAGCACCCCCCCCTCAAAAATCTCATGTTGCAGGTTTGATTTAGAAGCATGACAGTTTTTGTGTCAATATATCATAACCTGTATAAAATAATGAACATACCCAATGAGCAGTCTCCATCTTGTATTTTTGGAGCCAGAGGTGATGAGAATTAAGTGACCATATTTGAACAAGAAGGTGGAACTAATCCTAACGCTAACTGCTACCTTTATCAGTACATTGCATTTACAGCATGGATGTATAAAGAGTAAACATGGACAAATTGGGGGGGGGCATGGTGGTGCAGTTGTTAGCACTGTCACCTCACAGCAAGAGGGTTCCTGATTCAAACCCAGAGTGGGGGGTTCGAAATCAGGGTCTGGAAACCCTCGTGTCAGCGTGGGTTTTCTCTGGGTACTCCGGCTTCCTCCTTCAGTCCAAAGACATGCAGGTTAATTGGTGGCTCTAAATTGCCCATAGGGGTGAATGTGAGTGTGAATGGTTGTCTGTCTCTATGTGTCAGCCCTGTGATTGTCTGGCAACCTGTTCAGGGTGTACCCTGCCTCTCCCCCAATGTCAGCTGGGTCAGCCCACGCGACCCTTAACAGGATAAGCGGTTACGGAAAATGAATGAATGAATGAAGGATTGTATAAAGAGTACTGGAAACAGTGTTGGAGGTAGGGCCCTGTTAATTTCCATGACATTTGCTCAGTGGAACACAAAGCCAAAAAAGCTTAATTTCCGCAGTATGAAATTATCTGGATCTTCCACATCATGGTGCGCATAGACCAAGCGCATTAAAAACTTTCAACAAATGAGCAGCTAACTCCTTACAGCCAGGTGGTTAACTTCCAGTTTAGCATTCTGCTTACTTGAATAGGGACAAAAAGATTTGTGTGTCTCGCAGACCTTCCAAATATTATCAGCCTGAATGGCTCAAATCCTGATGGTGAAACGAGTCTTTTCACTGAAGTCGTGACGAGAAAAATGTATCCACTGATTTCCAGATGTCTCTTTCACAATGTAAGTCTATGCGGAAAAAAAAGAAGCTTTTTGGCCCCCATGGCAACATGGATTTGGACATTGTGATTCCACATTTAGGCAATATGTAAAATTGTCTTCAAAGCCCAGCACTGTTCCTGAGGGATTGATTGCCAGTCTATGGTTAACTCTGATAATACTAATAATACATTTTGCTTGTGAAAAACAGGTTTAAAAACATTAAAACAAAATGACATTGACCGGAAAAACGGAACATCTGACTCCTTAGTGGGTCATTTAGTGCAACCAAACACTAAACAAGACTTTTTTAGGCGACCAAAATTTTACAATTATGTTTCATGAGCTGAAAACACATTGAAATAGCAACAGCTTTTGCTAGCTCTATACTCTGCGAATCTGGGATTACCCATCATTACCAAAATGTTGCTGCGGTAATGACTTGTCAATGGACCACACCCACCTGTCACAGAAAAAGGCCAAAGCCTTAAATATGCATAGCTTTAAACCTTAATAACATTTAAACGGGTGAGTTCTATAAAAATTTACCCCCATACAGTTTTCAGAAATGTTGAAATTAGCTATATGCCAATTCTTTTTTTCTTGTTCCATGCTGTAAACATGTTTATTTTTGCTGTAAAGTTTGGCATTTTAAAATAGGGGTTTATGGAGATTGACTTGCTTTAAGAGCCAGCCTCTAGTGGCCATTTGAGAAACTGCTTTTTCGGCACTTTCACGTTGGCTTCATTTTTCAGCCCCAATTTGGCGTTCTTTGTTCTAGAAAGTCTGCTGCAGTAAAACACAGGACAACTTACATCTATACAGTTTCCCAGTGCTGAAATCTGAAATGCAATACTTCATGGTCTTGAAGTGCTGAGGTCACGTCACACTATGATTTTTCTGAACTCTATCTTTCTGATTATGTTCTCAAATACTATGTTTGTGCCTGGTTACAGATTACAGTTTGTTTTCAGTCCAGAATTGCTGAAGTTGTTATGTTTGGACCTAGACTCCACCCTGAGCCATAGCACCAATCACCTCACCCTCACCCCACCACCCTCACACCCATCTAACTATACCCTTCTTAGAGAAAATTGCATTTCTTGCAAGGGCACTTAGAGAAAACCACTCCCTTGTAAAGTTCTAGTGGTTGCATGCGACTGCTTTTAAAAACAGACAGTGGCCTATTAGCACCAAATTAGGCTTTTACACAGTGTTATGAAATAGGAGGCCATATACCCATTTAGTTTTGGCATCCGAGCTGACATTTAGAGGCAGGTAAGTGGTGGTCACAGAACATAGGGGTGTTTGTACTGAAATTTGTTTCTTCTTATTTTCAATCCTCTTCACCTTCATTTCTCCTCTCTCTGTGGCCATCTCCACAGTTTTTGATTAATTGATATTCATCTCCATCTACAGCCTTGCTTTTGCTCTTGACGCCAACCCTTGACTGGTCCAACTTATACACACGAAGACAACCTTGTCTGTATAATATACTGTCAAACTGTGCTCACAGGCCTTCAAATAATGTGTTGGTGTAAATCTGAGTCCACGGGAAAAATCGTAAAACTTTTTATTTTATCTGCTAATATTTATCTGCTATTATTTTGACCTTCCTACAAAACAAAACTCTTAATCTCATCAATTCATTTTCGTCTATTTGGTTCCAAAAGTCTAATCCACTTTAAAAAATGTGTCTGTGTCCAGCCTGTTTCCAGTTCCATATGACAGCAACTTAAGTCCTCGCTGGAATGGTGGACTCCGCCACTAAAGGCCTTTGCATTCCAAGTCTGTATTTTTCATATGCGGTTTTCTAAACCAGTATCCCAAAAAATGTGTTATTCACAGAAATAGGGATGTCCCGATCAAGTATTTTTTTATCCCCAAACTTGATCTGAGTCATTTGAAATTGAGTATCTGCGGATGCAACACATTCTCACTGCGACCTTGTCACATATTGACGTTTGGTCATGGACTTTCCACGTCCACATATGACAAGCAAAGGTATCCTCGATGCTTTGGTTGTTGATGTTCTGGGACACCGTGTCAAGTTCTTCTTTGCATTGTCTTCTTTCAAAATACATTTCCGTTTTCACAGGAAAGTTTAACACTTACATACAATCTCTTTCAAAATAAATGTACAACGTCGGTACAACACTGAGAACTGACGTTTTTCTTTTCCTTCAACAACAAACACGCATGATTGAGTTTAGGCAAAAACACGTGGTTAGGTTTAGGAAAAAAGGACAGGATTTGGCTTGGATTCTTACGGGACGATGTTGGACCCATCCATCACGCCTCCTGCCCGCCTCAGTAGGACTTTTGGCGCCTTAACTTTCGTCCTTGTCCCGCTGCTTTTCCCCCTGACACTGTCGGGCACTGTTAAACTATAAAGGCATGCCGTTGTTAAAGGATGCCTTTTTTTGTTGATTTCTGATGGTGTAAGTCACTGCCCAAGAGCTGGATTTTGACTACTTTGGAGTGAGATACCGAGCCTTGATCAGATATTTCTATTTTCTTAGATAATACAGCAGCACAGTGCACACTTTAAGTACGTCAAAGTTATTAAAATCAATCCAATGTTTATGCTCGACAACTGAAAAGCTCTGCAATGCATTCAGAAAAATGTTTATTTATACATTTTTTATCTTTTACCCTGCATCTCTGCATGAAAGCTTTACGTGTAAAAACACCAATGTGACAGCTGATGGTAAACAAAGGACCAGATCCTCTATATAGCCCAATATACTCAATCCCGATCAGTTAAAAAATGCCTTGATCAGCCCCTATCCCGATCTTTGAAATCATATCCCATCCCTGCACAGAAACCTTGCACCCTGAATCTGATGTGTCTCACTGTCCTATTTGTCACAGAAAAATCACAATGTGAGACAAAAAAGGGAACATACATTTGTTCCCTTGCTTCTCTCCACTGGTGGTGGTATTTGGCACCACGGTTCCCTGTCTGTCTGTGTGAGGTCCTCATCCGACATCCTCCCTCTTGTCATCAGTATTCACCTGAATATTACTATCTGACTTATGAAATAATACTGTGCGCCTCGTTGGTCTCTTTTGTTGTGGATGTATGTGTCCCACAGGTTACGGCACATTCACTGCCTCTGGGTGAAAAAATGCAGAAAACCGAAACTCTTCTGAAAACTTTAATGACAGACGAAAGTTTCGGCATTGGTATGTAAACCTTGTTGACACAAGATGAGTTCATTTTTATTTTGAAATGTGCAACAATTTCAGACAAAAATACAGACTAATGTGCACATGAAAACTACTACATAGACAGCTAATTACTGAACGTAAACACACTAAATGGCTGTTGCTGAAAAATGTCTCCCATAAATATAACATCATTGATTTCATGAACATTTTAAGGGTTGTAACTTTAATGGCTCAATGACAGAAAAACACTACTTGATAAGATCTTTTTTTTTTTTCAGAATAAGTGAAATAATATATAGCGATATAAAGACTTCTCCTGGCTTTGGAAAAGTCTGTCGCAGGTACTTTGATCTCTCAAACAAACACAACCTTCAACCTGTTTGCTTTCAAAGAGACCCCTGGTGTTAGAACACCAATAACAATGCACTTTAACCTTTATTCTGGTATTAAAGCACAAACAAACCAGCAGGATCATAAAACAAACCAAAAAGGAGGGCTGCATATTTATTAGTCTGCATATTTTGACTTCAGCTACTTTGTTATCTTGTTGCTTCGTTGGTAGATGTACCTGCTCTCTGTTCTCTCTGATCCAGACAACCATATGCATTTCAACCATCTGTGTGAGGCTCTCTGCTGAGAGACAGACCTCATATATATACACACACACACACAGATGAGGAGTGTGGTTCTATTGTTACCAGAGTGGGGAAAACTGCCCAGGGAGTAGAAAGGCGTCTTTGTTTCTCTTCTAGACAAGAGACGTGGGTGCGCCATCACTTGAAACAATCCTTGTCTGGGCTGCACACCCAACAAACCCTAATAAAGCTCTCAGGTTTTGTATTACATCCAATCAACATACCATAAGGGTGTGCTTCAGACACACTTATGTGGAGCGGAGGATGGAGGATGAGTCTGGGTGTCTGCTTTTAGTTTAAAAGGGAGATTCCACTCAAATTAATCCTCTTTCATCTGTGTCTTTGCGTCAGTGCCTCGTGTATAGAGAGCAAGATTACTATCTCAGGGAAAGTGCCGCAAGCTATATACTGTACATGCAGTACGCCTCCTATGGTAAATGCTATAGCTTCATTTACTGGAAGAGAAGTGCGATAACGTTTTGTGGTAGAGGAGGCGTCAGACTGAACCCCGTTTTACGTGATCTATCAGCGTACTTTCACATCAAGTACAGCTGTGTTTTCACGTGGGGTAATAGGGAAGACTTCAAGTGTGTAATTGAGAAACGCTGGTATTCATGACTGCATGCAAGGATGGGGTACGCATTAATCAAGATAAACACAGTGTGCATGCACACACACACACACACACATGATGCTTTATAGAGACACACTTAGATCCCTGTGGACTCTCAGCATTTTGTAATCACTGCTGTGTGACAGGCAGGGCGAGGGCAGCAGATTTGTGACATGTGTTATGTCACACAGAGACGCTTTCTAATGAGGACGGATGTGATCGCGCTTTGAATCAAATGGAAAGATACAAGACTAATGAAGTCTGACATCAGTAAAATCTAATCTGCGTGTTTATTTTTGGACTTTTCAGGTAACAACACAGGATGTCCTTAAAATCCCCTTTTCCATTTCTCAGTGTTATCCATCAGTTATCATTAGTGTTATTGGCCGATTTTTCAATATTGCTAAATGGGAAAGGGTTCGGTGTGTATGATATAGGGGGATATATTGGCAGAGATGGAATATAATATAATAAGTATGTTTTCTTTGGTGTATAATCACCGGAAAATAAGGCCATGTTTACATGAAAACGATCCATTGAAAACAGAATCGTTTCTCATTTTCGTTTTGAATAAAGTTCCGTGTTTAGACGACAACATTTGACAACAATCGGCATGCACACGGATCTACAAAAATGACCAAAAACCCTGCAGTATACATGCCAGGCCAGAAGTTGGCAGTGTGACGCTTATGCTTCCTTCTACAGAGCAGCGATGTATAAACAAACAAAATGGCAACCACACGACCGTTTGTCTGGACGGACGACGAGGTGGAGTTGCTACAGTAAATCTACACTATGATGGGGAAGCGTTGATAAATTCAACAGGGTGAGCAGCACAAGCATAGCTCATGAGTCCGCCATTGTTGTTGTGATGGTCGACTTTCTCGTGCATGCCAAGTGACTGGAAGCGTAATGCGCATGTGCGAAAAGTCTCCGTTTTCAGAGGAACCACATATTGCAGGTTTACATGACAACAAAGATGGTGCCGTTTCCAAAAAATTTCACTCTGGAACCCGTTTTCAAAACGCTGCATTTTCAGGCACCCAAAACGCCACTGTCGTGTAAACGATCGGCCAAAACGCAACTAAAGTTTACCGTTTTCAGTTGAAATCGTTGTCGTATAAATGGGACCTAAGAATCATTGTGTTTCCGTTACCTTAGAATGAGCCGTTACTAGAGATAAGGTCCTTATCCACAGAGATCATCATGTTGCAGTGCCATGTTTCTACAATAGCCCAGAACGGACACACCAAACACTGGCTCTAGATAGGGCCATTCGTATTTTTCCCGTCTGCTACCGTCGTTAGCAGCCCCTCTGCTACGAGAGCACTGGAAAAACACAGACTTTTTTTTTTTTTTTTTTTACATAAAACTGCTTTAATTATTATTATATAACCATTATTATTATTAATTAGTGTTTTTTCTGTCAAATCAGTGAGTTTGTTTGTTTTGAGGAGAAAGAAATAACAGAATGCAGAAAATTTAGCTTCTGGTAAAAAACCTCCTGAACATCTGGATCTTAAGTTATCAGAGGAAAAAAGTGAGCACACATGAACAGGTGCTGGGCAAGTGGGCCGTCTGCAATCTGCCAAACAAGGTAGGAGAAACACTGATTTGTGTCATGAAACTGCTTTAATCAGTGTCTTTACCAGTTTTAATCACCATTTGTGTTGAAGAAAAACTACTGTGGTTAATTCAGCTCTCATTAAAAACAATGAACACCGAAGAAATTCTAACAGGGAGAAGTTTCAGCTGGTTGCAATCCTCTATTGTAAGCCACAATGGTGATACATTTATGGATCCAGTTGAGTGTTTTGGTTTTTCTTTTGGCAAACAAGTTAACAAATCTCCACTTGCTGCTGTAGCACAAAGTACTGCAATATCCTGTGCAACAATCTAAAATACTGCAGGAGTGTTTGAGTTCCTCAGAATCACAGAGCAAATGCTTTGCACCTTTGCGCTTGCTGTTAACAATTACCTAGGGGAAGTACATCAAACTGTATAGCAGCACAGACCGAAATCTTTGCTGACAGCAGCTGTAATAGACCATAATGCAGTGCAGCTATATAACATATGTGTTGTATTTTTAAAGAGGGAGCACGGTAGGCTGGCTTTACTTGTGTGTTTCATTGAATGCACTCAGTTCACGCTCCGTCTCTCGGGACTCTCAACAGTCATTTTAGGAAATGTAGCTCAATGTTACTTTAAGTAGAAGTAAATGAGGTGGGTTGAGGGAAGTTGGGTACACCAGGAAACTTTAACTTGATCATATACACCCCAAAATAACTCCTAGAATGCACTAAGCATCTCAAATTGCAGTCACATTACATAAGTGTACCTGAAAGTGGAGTTCTAACAGTTTGGTCTAATATGGCTGCTGCGAAATGGATGCCGGTTTAAATGTCCTCTCTGTCTGGAGAAAGTCATTAGAAAGTTTTCTCCCATAATTTAAAGCCCAAAAAACAAGGCTGGATTACAAACTGCACAAGGGGCCCACAGCTATTTTTTGCCTGGGGGCCCTTTGTGGGTTAATCTAGCCCTGAATAAAATCTGTAACTTTAAAAAGAAAAAGAAAAGAAAACTACATAGTCTGAGTTTGGTTGGAGAAGTTGTTTCAGCTTATTGTTATTGACAATGATATTATTATAGACCCGTGTAGGAACATGAGTATAACAGCTGGAGTGATTAAATGAGTTAGCACTTGAACTATATTGTCAGCCAACAGATGTGAAGCCATAAACAAACGAAGGATGTACTAAATAAAGTGCAAATGTACTCATCATGTGTGTCATCGCACTCCTCCACACAGATGACAACCCTGCCTCCCAGTCATTTTATTTATAGACCACTAACCTGCAGCAATTTCTGAAATACTGAGGGAAACGTAATGTTGCCTGAATAATGTTATCTATTCAAATAATGAGGAAAATGTAGTTATTTAACATATCAATTAGATGTTTACTAAGAAACACATCTGCCAATATATCTGATCGTACAATACTTTTTTCCCCACCACATTTTTATACCCATATATCCATGTTTGGGCACTCAGAGCTTTTGGTGAAGGTGAGGGAAAGATCACAGTATGATGTAGTCAAAGATTACTAGGAGGTGGAGGGGATGGTGGACATTGTGTCACCTAAGTGGGATGCCTGCAAAGCTGCAGACCACTGTTGGAGACCAACAACAAAACCAGTTGTGATTTAGTGAGTCATTGCTGTGTTTCCTGCCGTGTGCCCCGCCAACCAGGTATTTAAAGCCAAAAAATGATCTATTCCTAACCATAACCAGGTGGGTTTAATGCCTAAACCTAACAACATGATAACTACAGCATTGTTGAAAGGTTAAGTTTCATTAGACCTTTTTAAATAGGAATTGTGCAGATTTGCAGGAAAACCCAATCAGTCTTCGTTCAGCACTGGCAGTATGAAAAATAAATCGGGGAGTGCAGCAAAATGTTGCCTGCCTACTTTTGTTTATACAGAATGCGCCTTTTTCAGGGCAATAGGGGCGTGAGCAAGTAACAAAACATGTAGCTTAGTGTGTGATGTAAACAGTGACGTACTCCAAGGGAAGCCGCAGCTGGTCAGTCCTTCTGCGATTCTCTCATAAGTTGGCCTGTCCTTCACCGTCCCCGTCATCTGACGGTTAATGGCCTCTTCGTTTGTGAGGGCAAGGAGGGCGCGCAATTCCTTGTCTCCCCAGTTGCTCATCTTTACAGTGTCTGTCAGATTTGCGTTTCCCTCTTTCTACTAGTTGCTCATTCCTGTTATCAGCTGTTTCCTGTTTATCCACCGCCAGTGGGTCGCACATGCTGTGTCATCAACAGCTCCTCCCACAAGTCATCAACAGCCCCTCCCATGGCGGAAGGGTGCCTTGTTCTTTTTAAACCAAAAAGGTTCCACCAATATGACTACCCTACGAGGTGGAAAGTTGGGCACCTCGGATCAACTCGCCAATCTGGCTCTGTGTGTCTAAACGCTCGCAGCTTGCTGGCAAAACGGCCCAACATTCCCCAAAAATCTGGTAGTGTAAAAGGGGCTAATGTATCTGCTACATAATATTATGCCAATGTAACATATAATCCCAGCATTTTTTGGCAATATCATAATCATAAGCAAAGGGCAACTCAATCACAAGATACTGGCATTCTACGTTTTTACAGACCATACACGTTACATTTGTACATTTCATATGTAGTGGACATGATGAAACTCAATGTTTTTTTGTTTCAATTTTATGTTCAGGACATGATGTCAAGCTCAGCTCACATCCCAGCTACATTAGCTGATCTCAAACAGCCAGTCAACTGAGAGATCACATGATTCCTTTCGCAATTCTCATTCGCCCTATCTATGCTGCTCTGGCCTGCCTACTGTTGCTGCTTCTTTTGCAAGCCAACTTGCAACCCACCTTTACTTCTGTTAGTCATTGATGCTGGCTCTATTCTGTTCCTGGGCGGTCTTTGCTGCCTCAGGCTTTCCATGTAGGCGCATGGATGGGCAGGGAGGTTTGCTCTCTCTGCCTCAGGCTTTCCTTGTTTGCGCATGGAAGGGCAGAGAGGTGTGCTCTCTCCGCCTTTGGCTTTCTGCGTAGGCCTGAGGAAAGGCAGAGAAGCTCCAGAACAGAGCCATACCGCAAATGGAAATAAAGTCTCTTTTGACTAAAGTGGTCCTGACTGAACTGTGGTTAATGTGTGATTAAGTTTAGGCACAAAAACCACTTGGCTGGAAACGTCCTGCTGTGTCATTAAAGATACCCACTTTTGTTGTTTGTTGGTCTCTAACAGTGGTCTGCTGCTGTCTGCAACTTGGCAGCTGTATCAGTAAGGCGTCACACTATCCATCATCCCCTCCACCTGCCCGTGAAAAAGTCACTTTAGAAATGCTGACATGATATGTATGAAATCTACAAATGTAACATATCCATGATTTCCATGCCAACGTTTTATTTTGGCAACTGGGTTGGTCATATCAGACCAAGTAAGACTGTAGCAGAAAAACATGTGAATGCACCTCAGAGTGCAATGTTGCTCATCAATCCAACTTTTCACTTATACGAGAAAGGTTGTGTCAGTGCCTATTTCAGAAGATACACAGTCAGGCTTTATTGCCACTAAACAAAACACTAACCTTCACTTGCTCCAGTCCACAACACAGTGGTTGTACGAGGCAGCTGGTATTAAATGATGAATCAGGCCATTGCTAAGAAAGAGCATGTGTACTCAGACATTTTAACTGGATAAATACAGGTTAGAGGTACTTTTTCCGGCCATGTCAGCATGCTGCCTATCCATTCCAGCATTTACCACAGATCTCTTTTAAGACTTGTTTAAAGGCCCATGCCTAGCAGAAACATCTAGAGACTAAGCATATAGATTCCCTGTGCTTTAAAATATTTCTACATAGGATAATTTAAAACTAAAAGGTAAAAGCTTTACTGTAGCATTTCAGATTTAGTATACTGACTACAGTCTTTCCCTTTCAAGCCAAACATGCAACTTTCCTCTGCTGCTACTGTCCTGATTTACCTCTGCCGATAACCATAGAAATGACAGGGCTGACAGCGCTTTGCTAAACAAGTTTTGCAAAAAAATGAGGGGAAAAAACAGACTCCTGTAAAAGATGGGCTCTAAGTAATTTCATGAAAGCAGCAAAAGCAAAGCATCATGGTTGCTCAGTGGGTTAAGGAGCAAACCGTGTATCTGCAATGTTAAATTCATTAAAAAATAAAGTGAAAAAGGCAGCTGGAGCCCAGAATAAAACAGATCCCATGAGGGTAGCGTTTTACCCACGCTGCTGCCAAAAAGAAGTGACGGGTGGACAGTCACGCAGTCAGTACTAACCAGTTATAATTGAGGCATAACAAGACACTAAATGCAGACCTATAATGTCTTGTGACTTCCAGTTATATATCATAAAAACATGGGAAACTTTGGGATAATCTGCCTGCTGCTGTCTTTAATTAACCAGCATTTAAGTTGTTTTTTTGCATGCTTGTTATCCACTTTGTGTGTATTCAAAGGTTGGCGATGATGCCATTGTTTAAAGAAAATAAATGCATTAATGCAGAGGCAGAAACACTGAGAACATGACTTATGTGTTATTTATTTAAGCAGTGAGTCAGTGACGCACTGAAGCAGTCAAAGGAACATGTAGTATTTCAGTCCTTACAAGAAGATGGAAAGATGTACTCAATGTAGAAGCAGGATGCAGCTGATGCAGCACACATGCAGCATTCACACACACACTGCATCTGCAGATAAACAATAAAAACACTCCAGCAAATATTCACACACACGCACACAACCTGTCATAACCCTTTGCCTGGCTCAATTCCACCCACACATGCACAGTTCTACAGCAGCAGGCGTGATTAGAGCAGGATGTATGTGGCTGAGCACAGCTGTGGTGAGCCTGCCAGTGGATGTGGTATATCAGTCTCTCAGCCCCGCTAAATGAAAACTAAATGAAAGGCTCTCAGATGGTGTGAGCATTGCGTAAGGGAGGCGCCGAGCAAGGTCCCAGGATAAGCTGATTACGTGGCAGACTCATATTCATTTCCACATCCCTTAAAGAGCCGAGCGGCGTGGCTTAGCGAGCCCCGTTCCCCTCTGCTCTAGCACCCAATCTGCTCCTCTCTTTGTTCAATATCTTCCTCTATTTCTTCTCTTTTTAACTCTTAGTGTGTGTGGTCAGTATGTGTCTATGTGTGCTGCCAATGGTCTCCTCTCACATGCTTCCCCTGACTGCAGGAGTCAACTGCTAAATCTGTTTTGGATAGCTGCAAGGCTAAAAAACATGTGCCACTAGCACAATACGCACACGTGGTTGTGCATATATATTCATGCACACACACAAACATAAGCACAATGCTTCACATGACTTCGCCTAATGTAATGTACACACTGAGGCTGAGCAGCTGTGAAGGTGAAAGCGACATGACAGCTGAGGATGTTATCCAATTGTCAGGGTATGTATGCCACAGCATGCCTGCTTGTGTGGTTAGTTCAACAGTAGACGTGTTGCCAGGAGGTCAGAGTTGACATCGCAGGAGAAGACGTGGCAGTCTATGAAAGTGTCAGAGCTCAAGGTGACTTGGCAATAATTGTTTCTCTCCATGTGACCAGGGAGAAGGAAGAGGAGCTGATGGGAGAGCGAGACTGTGACTGGAAATGATCTTCAACAGGTGGTAACACTTCATCTGCCCTTTCCTCTCATTATGGGATATGCTTGTGTCAGTATGTGCTGCTGTGTGTGTGTGTGTGTGTGTGTGCGTAACACAGGGTCTGTTATTGTACAGCTAATCCTCCGCTGAGGCCACAGCGTGTAAACGGAACAACTGTGCTCACCATGTGACAGACTCACAGGACCAAGGAAACACCAGCGCTTCCTGGTTTACATTTAAATCACAGCGGATAGTCCAGAACAATGCCTCCATTTTGAGCACAAGAGGCAAACTTCTTGAGCAGTTGGTGCCACAGTGGGCCAGTAATAGGGTGACCATATTTTGATTTCCAAAAAAGAGGACACTCGGCCGGCCACGACATAGCCTACTTAAATGATACTCGCAGTTTACTCAAAGATGCCTTATAATTTTAATATATTTAAAATTTATATGTATGGATAGAAAATTCAGTTATATTACAAAATAATATCTCTCAAAGACAGAAATTCAGATAGGCCTCTATAGGGGACACATACACACACTAGAGTGTGGAAATCCGAGCCCGACGGTACCCGACGGGTCGGGCCGGGTTCGGTCAAAAATGTATAAATTGTATTTGGGCTCGGGTCGGATTCGGTCAGCTTTCAGTGAAAANGGCCCGTGCCGCACTCTAACACACACACACACACACACACACACACAAACACACGGAAAACCGGACATTATCATCAGTTTATAAAAACCACCCGGACGCCCCGGACGGGACGTGAAAAGTGGACATGTCCGGGCAAAAGAGGACGTTTGGTCAGCGTAGCCAGTAAAAATGTTCATATATGCACGGATTAGAAGAAGAACACAGACTCTTGCCATGTATGTTCATTTTATTGCTCAGGCTGGTTGATTGTTAACAATACTCTCGCTTCATTTATCTCAAACCCTTCAGCAGCACTTCATATAGACTTTTAAAAGACTGGAGTATGACATCCTCTCACATCTAAAGACAATGTGAGTTTTACTCACACACTATAAGATTCTGCAAAGACTGGGGGATCTTGCAGTGACACTGTTGCAAAACTACAACTACATTCTTTTTAAAGGGGAACTAACATTTTTTTCTAACCTGGCCCCTATTTTCCGATCTACTTTTGTCTAAATGACTGATAGGATGTTCAATATTTGATATTTCTTCAGTACGAAGCTCGGGCTGACCTGCCTGCAGCCCATGAGTGCGCATTTTTTTCACACAGATAGGCTCGGATTGTTAGTATAATTATCTAACAACATAACGGAAAGGAGAAATGAACGTCTGTGTTTACCTTTAGCTGGATTCGGACATGTTCCTCTGCCTGTTGCAATTTTAGTATATGTGCTACCGAAGTAACACTGCTCCCTCTCTCTCCTTGTCCGCTCTTCAGTTTCAATGAGCTCCGCATCCGTGTACGTACGTGTACTCCGTGTTCAAATAAATACGGGTGGCCATCAAATTCAAATGGCTCATCCAGATCCAGTTGGTCAAAATTGGGTAAAAATTCAGCCATGACTACTCCAAACAGAGAAACTCCTCGTGTTTGTGAGGTCACTCCAGCGGTAACTTTGTGCAACAACTCAAATCTCGCGAGACGTGAGATTTCAGAGCGTTTTGACTTGCCACAACAAACATGTCCTAATTTTTACCCGATTTTGACCAGCTGGATCTGGATGGACCATATTTATTTGAACACGGAGTATACGGACATACACGGACGCAGAGCTCATTGAAATTGAAGAGTGCATGAGGAGAGAGAGGGAGAGAGGAACATGTCCGAATCCAGCTAAAGGTAAACACAGACGTTCATTTCTCCTTTCCGTTATGTTGTCAGGTAATTATACTAACAATCCGAGCCCATCTGTGTGAAAAAAATACACTTTTAGTGGACGTATTTTGACGTTGTTTGACGCTGTCAAATGCACTTTTAGTGGACGTATTTTGACGTTGTTTGACGCTGTCTGAGTGCCCTTTTGTTTAATATAGCGTGCACTCACGGGCTGCAGGCAGGTCAGCCCTAGCTTCGTACTGGAGAAATGTCACATATTGAACATCCTATCACTCATTTAGACAAAAGTAGTCCGGAAAATAGGGCCCAGGTTGAAAAAACATTAGTTCCCCTTTAAGGTTATTTCCCATCTTGCTCCCAGTGGAAACTACAATGCCAAACCCCCTTTAGGAAATAATGACATATTAACAGTTCCTTACCTGTCTGCAAAAACACACTATTCTAGAAACACAAGATGAAATAAGTCATGTGTCGACAGTATTCTTGTTAATTCGGCATCAATATAATCCATAAAAAACAACTGTATTTGTGTAAAAACTTTACATTTTGCATTTTGTCGCCTCAACTTGCTACTAGCCTCTGTTGGTCAGCTGTGTTATTTTAGTGTGAGGAGACCAAGGGAATGGCAGTGGATCAGATAAACACTGAATTAACTCCACAGCTACACCGGTTTCTCCTCCTTTTCCACAGTACCACAGAACCATCCGCCCCACGTTTACTGTCTACTCGGTTTGCTGCCTCCTGCTCGGTACTTGAGAGAGCTCAGCTTTTGGTTGTTGACAATGTTCAGGTCATTGAGCTTCAGTATTTGCAAGAGCCAAGACTAAAACCTTATGTAATATCAAACATGTTTGATTTTGTCGCAACGTCAAGACAAGAAACAGATCTGGGGAGAGCGCACCAACTGAGGTAAAACTCTCAGTGAAATCTCTTAACAAGTTGTTTGATGTAAGGCTGCTATAAATGGCTCTGCATTGCTCGACTTATTTCAGTCATTTCCTCCAGATCAACAACTACATTATGGTATAGTAAGCAGGATGCTCGCAATACTGTGCAAGGTGAACATAAAGATAATGATAGGATAGAGTAAGTATACATATAGACATAACACACAAAAAAACAGGATTTGCAAAAATAATCATTAGAAATACATCAGTAAATGTGCAAAAGTTGATACAACGTAATGAAATCTCCTGGCATGGTGACATCAAATGCTATTTGTTTATTATATTAATTAATTGCTCAAGGTACAAAGCCTAGGCGGTGAATTTGTTATTTCTCAGGGGGTGACGCACAGTTAGACCATGATAATTAAAAAAATACAAAAGATATTGCAGGTGACGGGCTAAAGAGATGGAGGTATTATATGACAGACTAAACAAATAAACAAAAAATGTAATATGATTTCCCAATGGGCGTTTACTATTGCCTTTGTATCCCTTATATATCTTTGTGTTTACCAGAGGTGTTTTATAATGTTGTCCAGGAGGCATTCACTCAATGCTTGTCTGTTAAATTTGCATTTGTTTGTTACCTTGACAGGAAATTCCAGTTTACTGCTAACTTTTGATAATAACCTTGTACCCACCAAAGTACCTGCTGAGATCTGCAAACATGGCAACAACACTAGTACGTGCACAAGTACGTGCTAAAGATGCATGAGAAGCAGCCCTTTAGACACAGAGATCGTGCTATAGGGCCGCTGTAAAGCCCCTACTTCATGCCTCCTTTGCATTTTTACACCAACTGCAGCATCATTCTGTTCCAGTGTGTGATTTTAGATGGCATCCAGGCATCACAGAATCAAAGCGTCTGCCCTTTATCTGACATATAACAGACTTATAATGCATCAGCAGCGTTTTTATAAACAATAACAATACCATTAATATGGCAATAACAATCATTTACTGTCACTGTTTTATGGTTGCTGATCACGTCTTCTGCTTGGAGGGTAAGGAGTTCCTGGACCTCATTGTTTTCCCTGACATTTCTGACATTTTCGGCCGCTGTTGTTCTCCTTCGAGTTAGCTGCTAACTGTGAAAAGTTACTTTTTAAAAAGAAGGAGATGTACTTTATCTTTTATACTTTATTGAGCAGTTGGGGATTCGGTGCAGGAGGCAAACTGGCACCTCTCCAGCTACCAGTCCACACTCCATGCTTGAACCTGTGACCCTCCGGTTCCCAAGCCAGGTCCCTACGGACTGAGCTACTGCCACCCCCAGAAATTAATATCCCGCTACGCATAACATGTCGTCAAAACGTCACACTCATGCTGTCCCGTTCATGGAGACTTCATTTCGGCGTTGTTACTACTCCTACTCCTCCTTTTCTTTTTAGCTTTGTGCAACAGCCTTTCAAAATGTCTGTGCACTTCCATGTAACAACACCACAACAAAGTCCTACAAGGCACGAAACACAGCCGTGCAAACGATCACTGAAACAACATTGAAAGCGAGCACACCCAACATGTTGATAATATTCCCTCATTAAACAGGAAAATTGTTTTGTTCAGCGGGCAAAAACTTTGTGGAAGTGTCTTTCAACACTTTATTATATGGCACCAGCATAACTTCCCTGCAGTTGGCAAAAGTTGATAACAGAACTAAACCTAAGCAATCTCTACTTCCTGGTGAAACAGAACGTACCTCTTTGAGAAACTTAGGGAAACTAGAAAATTTAAAAGTGGAAGTGTTACCAAGTCCCCTAAAAAATGTATGTCTACATTTAATCTACAATTTGGATGTTGCTTTTTCCTTTCTTTTCTTTTCTAAATAAGACCTGGGTGTTTGTTTACATAACTTGAAGAGTAAAATCTCATAACCAAAATGGATTATAGCCAAAATCAGGCTGTACTAAACTGTAATTTCCTTTTTGGTGCTGGTAGAGTATTTTTCTGTTTTCCAATTTCAATACGTCCTCCCCACGACTGACTTTGTTGTGTATTTGCTGTTTGTTAGCTACCAGCCAGCCAGCCTATTACCGGAGCAGTGACCACAGTGTCATAGTCACAGACCTTTACCCACACATACAGATTCACATTCCCACCGACCTCCTCTGTCTATTACCACTACCCCGCTCGGTGCCATCTGTGTCCATAGCAACTGGACAAAATAAGTTACTTATTATAGGACAGGGGCTCAGCTGGCAGGTGGTTTTCAGTGAGGTTTGTCATATCCTCTTCCAAACAGGTTGACAGCACATGAGGTGCAGGAAGTCAGAGGCTGACGTTGTCAGTTTTAGGAAATGATTTTTTTTTTAAATTCTATTATAGGACAATTTCGTTTCCTGATGCTCACTCCTAAGAGAGCTCTTCTTTTTATAATGGCTGTCAGAACTACATAGTGCCAACCACATATGTGAAATGACACTTTAGATAATGTGGAACACTGTGACTGGCTTACAGGCATCTCATCAAATAAGTCTGTGCACTTGGGTGCAGTCAGATGATTGTAATCATAGCTCTAGACATCCTAGAAAAGTTATGTCCATTAGAAAGGATGGGTGGGTGGGTTAACCTGCACAGCATTTGTAGCACTGGTTTGGCAACCAGGAAACTCACAGACCAATTAAATGCATTAAATCATCTTATGTGACGCAACTCAGACAGTCCAATCTATGTATTCCAATAAGCATTGCAACTCGAGTGGGTGAGATACACACATAGCAGAGACAAGAGGACTGACAACGGTGGGAGAAATAAGTGAGACAGAGAAAAGTAATTTCACATGGCGTGTTCTAAAGAGAGACAAGTAGACGGCAAAAACAGAGCCTTAAACAAGAATGGACAGACTCTTACAAGTCTCATCATATGTTCAGACAGATTATTAGAGAGATTATTAAAGGAGATTATTCAAAGCGTCACTATAAGACAAAGCACAGAGAATCTTTAGAACAAATATACCCACTCAAATCTGAAATCAGATTACAAGACATTAGGGTCCGTCCCCTCTGTTAAAAATGAACAAATCACCTACTGCAAAGAGTATAGTTTTAGATAAGATGATGTCAGAAAAAACAGCTCAGGGGACACAAAAAAATACTCTCAAGTCCGTACATTAAAAAGGTATTTCACAGCTGGAAGGATGGTCTTTTCATAAAACTAGGATGTCTCTGCAGTAAAAACACACACCTACTTTTCACATTAACACTCCATGACCAGAGAGAACAGAGAAAGGGCTGTGACATTCACTTTTGATTAAAATGCAGAAAACCTACAACCACCAGAATAATTTGTGCCACACAGGACCAATAAACGCTCTCTGTGATGAGAGCTTGTCCCTTTTGACACAAGAAAATCAATATCGTGGCTGGCTGGAAACAAATGATCTTGAATTACAGTTAAACTGTTAGCTAAAATATGTTCCTTAAAGCATTTGAGGTGAGAAATAGGCAAAACAGTAACAGGATCTTGGTTCATATTTGATCAGGGCCACCTAGTTTTACAGTTTGATGTCAGTATTTTCAGCCTCCAGTTCTACAATAAGGAAACAGTATGGTGCCAACTTTCTATTCCCGTCGTTACACACTACACTAAAAATATGTTTCTGAAGACATTTTAGGTACCAAGTAGGAAATAGAGGAACAGGATCTCGGTACATATTTGATCAGCACTGCCTGGTTTTACAGTTTTATCTGGGTGCTGGAAAGATGGAGGGAAGTTTACAACAGTTCAGTTACACATACTATCCACATTGTAATGAAGCAAAACTGGTTAAAACTGGCAAAGTATTCCTCTAAGTATTGCACAAGTACAGCTGTATGAGTCGATTAGCTTAGCAAGTCTAGAGGCGGGGGGGGGGACAAGTGACAAGCATCTTAGGCTGCTTTCAGACCTAGAGTTGTCTTGCTTTGGTCCGAATCAGGGACTTGTTTTGTGACAAAGACTATATTGCTGTCATTGTTCACTTTAGTCAAACCATACAGTTTGAAACCGAGGTGCAGCTCCAACTAGAAAACAATGTTTTGATGCATTGGATGTGCTGCCCAAACGAACTGCACCTAGGGGGCAAACGAACACGAGTTAGATTGAACCGAACCAAATGGGGCAGGTGTGAAAGCGTATTTGTTTAATCTGTTCACAGGGAAATCTAATGACAAAAAGTCGTAATCTTACAGTGTGTTATGTGCTATATTTTTGGCTGCTTCCAGTCTTTATGCTAATTAGATAACCTACTGCTTTAGCTCCATAATTAGCACACGGACTTAAGAGTGAACTTGACCTTCTTTTTACTCTTTAACTTTAATTGGAAGAACTTTGGGTTACCAGTTTATGACTCATTTAAGGGTAAAAAATATTATTATCATTTACAGCAGAACTGATGGCTTTTAGGAGGTCAAAGCCAAAAAGGTTTTATCCATATAATAATTGCATTATTACCCTCATCCAAGGAAGAGCAGTTTCACAACCTGGCAACCAAAAAACTTCTTACATTGTATGTTTGTGTGTGCTTTGTTCTGACTACGTCAACTGAGTGACACTTCAAATGGCTCCACAGACTCCAAGAGTGAAGGGAGGAGGAGGAGGGATGGTAGCAGCTGCGGGTGAAGATTGAGAGATAGCGTTGCAGATTGTCAAATTCCTCCCCTATCCCCCTCTCTGTCCTCTGAAGCACATCTGCATGAAGGCCAGCAAGCCGGGACCTCAACAATGGAGGACATTCAGCGGCTCAGATAAACTCTCCTGCTCCCACCATCGCCGCTGTTATCTCAACACACTCCCTCACCTCTACCTCCTCTGCCTCCGTGCTCCTGTACAGTACATTTACTCCTCCTGCCTCGTCTGTCCTCCAAATATCACCGCCACCTCTGTATCGCCGCCGCTGTTCCCCCTCAACTCTTGATAAACTGCTGCCTGCTCTCCCCTTCACCACAGTCACCCCTGTTATCGCCCTGCTGTTAAACTGCACCATGAGGGCATTACCAGATGTGACATGCTGCAGGAGCACTTTCTCTTCAATACTGCATTCCTTTGTCTTGTCTCAGCATTTTTTGCGTGTGTAGCCAGTGTAACTGTCAGTGTTTCTTCCTTTCTTAGATGATATAACATCATAAAAGTAATAGTTTGCACTAAAAAGTCCACATTTTGGGGTATTTCTCTTAAATATGAGAAAAGTACTATGATATCAAAAAGTTCCTGCTGGTTCATGTCTTTACTGAGTATTCTATAACCCTTCTGTTCATTAGGTTACCTTCGAATAGTTCGTGACCACATAAAAGAGCAGGTGTAAATGCATTCAAAACACTGAGAACGGATTGTGATCTGATTGGCCATAAACCACCTCCAGAGGCGATTAGAGACGTATTGTGACCACATTAAACACGTGACCGCCTCCCTACTGATCATATTTTGCCACTTGGGCAGAAAGCCCAGGCAATAGTAAAATGATGTCTGGGGCAGCCTCTTGTGTTGTATGTTGACGCAGAAGGTGTTGGCGGTGAGTAGGGGTCGGCACTTAAGGTTTAGGCCCCGTGTCTATCAAAGTGTTTTTTTTCCAGTTGAAAATGCAGGTGGTCCTCAGGAAATGCCCGGCTGGGAGCGTTTGAGTGTGCTTTGGAGACATAGCTTTTTTCAGCTGAAACGCTTTGATTGCGTCTGGTTGCAGTGATACGGAATTTAAGTAAACATGACGGCACAAGGCAGAGCACTTGCTTTAGATTAGGGGAAGATTGAAACATACAGGGAGACAGGATGAGAGGGAACATAATATATATATATGTATACAGTATATTAACAGATTTCTCCTCCAGTGTTCTTGTTGTTCAGCACTTGGACATGTTTTGACGTTTGTCCTCACGGTATTTGTCCCTCCTCCCCTGTGACTGAAGAGCCGAACGCCCAACCGGCAGCACAGTGTTTGTTGCACAGCATAAATATGCAGCACTCCCATTGCAAAGCATTAGAAAAATGCTTGCCTCTGAAAAAAGCACTTTGGTGGACACGGCTCCATATGGTTAGTAAAAGGTCATGGATGTCGCTAAAGAACTCTGACTCTGAATGGCACTACTGCCGCAACCGATGTTGCTCTTTGTTGGTGTCAAACACCGCTCTCCTGGGTTAATGTCCGGTGTTTGATGGGCCTGCCTAACCTGAGCAGACTGTCTTGCTCTTTAAACTACGCCTGTTGCTCTGAGCATCTGATAATGACGCAGATGGGTTTACACTGGAGTTAGTGGAAAGGCCAAATAGTGCTGCCCTGGGAGTGAGACCAGGACGGTTTACAATCCCCATGCAACAACTCCATAGGCAGAACTACGTTATACAATACGATGCGATGCGATGCGATGCGATGCGATATACTTTATTGTCCCATAGGGAAATTTGTCTTGGACTCATATGCGCTGCATACAATAAAAACACAGACATTATTGCTTGCAACTGTTCAAAACCAGTACGGTGGCAGCCATTAGCCAGTTAGCAAGCTAAGCTAAATATACAGGTTTGACTCCAAGTCTACATCCGTGAAGTTCTCTGTAGCTATTCTCTCCCACCAGTCTTGACCTTGATTCCGCATCCAGATCGTCCTGTTAATAGTGGTGACACTGACCACAGCAGAAATAAAAGCAGCATAAAAAAAGCATTGTCCTCTGCTCATCTCTTCAGCGTTAGAGTGTTGAAGGCTGCTTCTTCCTCTGCTACCAATAGCAAGCAATAGTCCATACGCGAGTATGTTGTTTTAGGACGTGTAAATGAGAGTAGTGACGTTTGGTTGTTTGAGCTGGACAGAGCGATTACATCTCAGTCTCAAAAGACACTGGAGACACACATTTATATCAGGTGTAAATGTAATCAGGTTAAATCATATCTAGGCACAATCTGGATATGAGATGCATTTTAATACAAGCTGTAACGAGGGTGATGGTGCTCAACTCGTCTCGGCTGACAGACTAGCAGCGTGTCCACCAACAAACAACTCTTACAATGTTCTTCTTTCTTTCTCAAACTAAGAACTCTGACCATAAATCGACCCCATTCATTCCATTACTGCCCAAAATTCCCTGCAACTAATCCCATTAATTGTTTCTTTGTCAGCGGTAAACACATTGAATTCACAGCTAAATGTTTACAGATGCTGGATATGGACTGTCACACAGCGCCGAGCTTTAGGACATGGCCACAGTATTTGCTCCGCTCCTGATAGAGCAATTAAAAACAGCCAATCAGGATGGTTGCAGCTTCATTACCAGAATGCTGGATTACATGTATCAGCGTCAAAACTGTAATAAGCCGAATCCTCCCCATAATGAGCACATTAATCCCCGCGCTCCACCCGACTCTCCTCTCAGTGTTTGCAGTGATAAACCTGTAGAAACAGATATCAGACCCCCCACCACCTACTGCAATTAGAACGGGATGTTTCGTACAGATCACAAACCCTTGAAACAGTTTTCTCGAGGTTTGACTTCTTTAACATTTAAATTTAAATAAACAGACATAATCCTACCGATAATCCTCCCTATAGGTTCACAGACACTTAGTCCTGAGTTGTGACTCAGTGTAGTGGCTGCAGGTTGTGGAAGTTGGGCGGGGGGAGCAGGTGCAGATGTATGGAGTCCAAAGTGTGCCACTAAAATCAATATGGACTTGTTCAATGTCTAATTCTATTCAGTGAATATATTACTTTGCACTGCATGGGAATCTGGCCCTGACGAGCAGAGCCCGTTGAATCACCAATCGGACCAATCAGATCAGTCTATCTGACAGAGGCGGGCTCTGGGCGGGCGTAACATGATGACAACAGTGCTACGCTGTAGGAGTCGAAAAGTAAACAGCTTTGGAAGAAACGCTAAGCCAACTACACTTATCTTTTTCCTTGAGAGAGGAACAGAAGACTGCCCTAGAAGCCTTCGTTTCTAGGAAGGACGTTTTTGCTGTTTTACCGACGGGATATGGCAAAGGCATGATATATCAGTTAGTCCCACTGGTCGGCAAACCAATGGGCCTTACTGCAATGAATATGTCATCTTGTTTTTTGCTCTGATTGGCTATTGTGCTATCCAATTACGTGTGGCGGCATTTAATATGCCTCAGTTAGTGCCGCCCCTTGGGTAGACTCAAAATCTTTCTTGATCTGAGTCTGGATTTCCAGGCTATGAAAATGTAAAGAGTATGTCAAAAAGCATTTTTAAATTCACGAATTCATTTTGCAATTAATAAGTAAAAAAACTCAAAAAGTGAAATAGATAATGAAATTTCAATCACTTTTGCCAACTTTTTTCTTCAGTGATAAATGAGTCATTGAATTTTAAAACGTTATCGCACCATTGACTTAAAAACACATTTTAAATGCCACACTCTGTCATTCCATTTACTATCATGTCTAGCCCGCCAACTCCATCTCATCCCTACTCGTCATGTATTGCTGCTTAGGCAGAAGCCTGGATATTACTGAAATGATGCCAGAAGCAGCCTTTTGCAATGTATCTTGGTGCAGAAGGGGCCAGCGGTTAGGTTTAGGTAACAATACTACCAGGTTATGGTTAGAAAAAGACAGCGAATGATGTCAAAAACCTTTCAGTTTTGAGTGCTACAAATGCAGTCGGAAAGGTGGGGACGTGGCAACCGATGTTGTTGTTTCTTGGTCTCGAACACCGTCTCCTGGGTCACAGTTCACTGTTTGTTGGACCCCTTCGTCTTGCCTTCCACCGGGAGCGGTCTTTCGCGCTTTTTTGTTGACGTTTGTTGCTCTGAGCATCTAATAGTGATGTGAATGGGTTCACAGTGGAGTTGGTGGAAAGCCCAGTGCATCTTGCACAGACGTTAAAGAGTGTCAATGCCCAAGAGCAAGTGTTTTGACACTCTAGTAGTGAGCCGAGGCTGAGCCACAAGCATCTACCGCTCTGTTGATTGGGCCTCACTTAGTTATTGACTATTTAATCTAATTAAACCTCATAACTGCAAATGTTAAAGTAGGAAAATTAATTGTGAGGTGGAAAATATCAGGCCAACCTAAAACTACATGTTAAAGCAAAAATAAAAAAGTTCAAAGCGCTTTTAAAATACATTTCAAATATAATTATTGATTCAGAGAATGACAAAAGATTGTCAATCTTCAAATGTATTTTTTTTTTATATTGTAAATCATTTTAATGCATCATGAAGCACAAATATAACTCACCGATTTAAACGTTTTTATTCCTGTTTTTTCTTTGTTAACTGTTACTAATTATTTACAGTTTAACACTAGAGAAAGTTTATAATTAAACCCTGTAAGATGTAGATGTGCAACTACCATGGTAGCAATGTCAGACATTTTTATACAGTTTGTGTTAAAAGAAAAAAGTTTGTTATTGTAGCAGAGATTGTGACAGCAGGGACAAACATTTGCAAGTCTTTTTGTCAGACAGGCTGACAATAGATGCATAAGACAGGGTTTTGAACCCCGGGTAGCTGATGTATCTGCATCAACTAATGGGGATCCTAATACATACAAATATAAATAAACAAATCTAAATATAAAGTGAAATGAGCGAAAACAACAGGTACAAAACTGGTGTGCAGCTAATATATTTTTAATCCTTTTCCCCTTCTTACCCAGCATGTCTTTGTATATATACACTACATGGAGGTGGGTGTGCTGTGAAAATCGAAACACTTTGTTTACCCTCATTACAGGCCGGCACATCATTACCAAAAGTATGCCATTTACAGCATCCTCAAATAACAGCGCGGAGGTACAGTACAACATTGGAGCACACTCACATTCCTTTTTTAGACACAATGCTGAGTGAAACACATAAACAAGATGCTAATTTCTGTTAATCATGATAAGGTCAATTGACGTCTCAGTAATGCGTCACTACAGATGATAAAATCAGCAGCTATTAGTGCACAAACATTTTTATTTTATCTCACTCACAGAAAGAGGGGGTATTTAATCATAACTGCTAACAACACAGTTGTTTTGTGGAGAATCAAAGTAATGCAATTACTCTATTAGGCCCGACTGGCTTACAAAGACTTACCCTTGAACACGAGGATGGAGAATGATGTTTCCTATTAGGACTGCTGTCGTCCCAGGGCCTATTATGCCGCTCCCATGACAACCTCAGGTTTACCCTGCAAATTAAAATCTGGTTTATGGCACGTATCAAGAGTGTGTGTCACAGAAAGGAATAATGATGTGCCCACTAACGTAATGGAGTTTTGTTTGGAACAAACTTAAAAGCCAGTGCTATTTGATTAGCAGCAGAAAGCTAAATGAGTAATGAGGAAGCAGTGAACTGCCCACGTTATACCATGACTGCTAACAGTACAAGAACTTAAAGCACTGTTAGGGTGAAGCATGTGATTCAATCAGTTGTATGTAAGGAAAAACTAAGCCATCTGGCCTCTGGGCAAAGACACCTACACCCCACTCCCACACATTATTTACAGCGGCTTTTCATGTTTGTTGTTTTTTCTGTGGTGTTTTACAGGTTTACCTCACAAGTTCTGATGTTGGTTGACAGTATTTAAAAACGGAGCCAAGAGGAGGTTTACAAGTCCAGTTTTCTCTCAGTTGACTTGCAGGGTTTTCCACACATTCATGTATTTGTGGTGGCCCGCCACAGCATCAGCATTTGTGGCCACATATTGATTTTTTTGTATATAGTGTTCGATTACTCAGAGCACCACACTCTCAGAGTGCAGTGTACTCTGGTCACAGACTGAGCTGCACAATGTCAGGCACATTATATTAGAGAAATAAAGTGCTCCATTTCTTAGAACAACAGCATTCTCATCTTTTTTACCAACCTTCTATAGATAAAATCAGTTGTGTTCCCATGGGTCTAACGCCGGATCTAAAAGTTTGCTTTGACTTGCCTCTGCAGCAGCTGCTCCTCTAATCCACTGATGTGATCTGATCATCTCCGAATGATACAATCACAGACTGATCGCCTGATCAATTCTCCATCCCGCAACTCAAATTCCACAAAATGCTGCTGAGGAAAAAACTCATAAAGAGTTCTGCTTGTGTTGCATGGCCCCACAAAAAACCTCTGAATACAGAGAGGGGGCACACAATGATCACAAAGGGACTCATGCTGTAAAGTTCATGGCATTTTAACATGGGGGTCTAAGAGGATTCACTCACTTTTGGAGCGAGCACATAGACTATAAAAATAATGGATGTTACAACCGTGACATCACCCATTGGTTTGTGGACTCCTGTTTTGAAAGCCTTGAGTTTGACATTATGGCCGTTGCCATCTTGTTGTTTTTGGAGCCAAAAGTGACGATATTTGGGTGAGAGGTTTGAGCTGTTAAGAAGCGAGGGGTGGATCTGACTGACAAGCCAAGGACACTATTAGCAGACAACTTGCCAATCAAAGCGGTGACACCCATTAACTTTAAGCCTTAATAAAATGTAAACGGGTGAGTTACAAAAGAAGATTCAACTCCCATACAGTCGACATGAATGTTGAAATGAGCTATGGAGTCTAAAAACATTGTTTTGGTCCAGTCAAACTCAGTTTCATTTGCAGTATTGTATTAGGTGGTATGGCTCTGTTCTGGGGCCCCTCTGCCTTTCCTCAGGCCTACGCAGAAAGCCTCTTCCACTTGCCTATGTGGAAAGCCTAGAGGTGGAGAGTACACCTCTCTGCCCTTCCACATGCAAACAAGGAAAGCCTGAGGCAGAGAAAGCAAACCTCCCTGCCCTTCCATGTGCCTACATGAAAAGCCTAAGGCAGGGAGAGCAACAGCAAAGATGCCCCGGGAACAGAACAGAGCAGCATCAATGACAAAAAGAAAGGCCTTGATAAGTCAGTAAGCATGGAAAGGAGGAGCTGGGGTGGAGGTGGGTTGCTAAGCGGCTTGCAGAGGAAGCAGCAACAGTAGGCAGGCCAGAGCAGTTTAAATAGGGCGCTCTGAATGAGATTTGCCAACTGGTAACATAGCAAGGAGCTGAGCTTGATATTGTGTCCTGCCTGAACTAACGCTATGCTCAATTTAGTGCTGCTGTAAAGTTGAACATTTTAACATGGGGGTCTATGGAGATTGACTCGCTTCTGGAACCAGCCTCAAGTGGCCATTCAAGGAACTGCAGTTTTTGACGCTTCCGCAATGGCTTCACTTTTCCGCCCTGGAAGTTGCCACTTGGTGGTGAACTGACTGACAGACTAACTGACACTTCCATCCATAGAGCCACACTGCTGGCATGACTAAAATGAATACGAAATCAGACTCTATATCCACATATACTGACTATTAAAAGTTCATCCACGGCTGGAGAATGTTTTGCTCAGAGCATATTTTCCCACAGCTAAATATTTACATATGAGCACAACTCTTGGGAGATAACACCGCTGTGTGAGCTGCAAAAATGGTCACATACAGAGTGCTTGTTAAAGTGTGTTATATCTCATACCTTCAAATCAAAGCTAGACCTGTACAGCCCTGCGGTACAAGAGCTGCTTCACCCTGAATATTCCAAGCAGGGGTCGTTGTGTAATGACAGCACCTTTCCTATAGAGATAGATCTAACGCTTCCCCTCCTTTAATCCTTTCATCCTCTCCTCTCCCCTGCTCATCTCACTCTGATCTTCCTTGCTTATCTTATTCAGGGAGGTCGCTGAGCGATGGGGCCCTTTTGTAGAAAGGACGGATCTAAAGATAAAAGGCGAGTTTAAAATGCCGGTGACTTAGCCGAGGGTGCTGTCAAATAAATCGGGACAACACCTCTCTGGTCCCATCAGCCCCTACCTGCTTCATTTCGATTCCTGGTTCTTATGAGTGAGCCACCACTAACGAAGGTGTGATGTTTCTTTCCTCCCAACCCTCACAATGATTCATGTAGTTTAACTCTCTCTCTCTCTCTATCAGACATCCATCTGAGTTTTCTCTCTCAATCTCTCTCCTTTAATCAGCCCTTGGTGTGCTTATTTAGAGTAAGTGATTGCCTGTAATGTGCTCTGGCACTGAGAGGCCAGAGCCCGGGCCCTCATTGAAAACCATAGATCTTCTCCCGCTGCAATCGCTCGCTCTCTAGGTGTGAGTGATGATGTCCATATGCCCAGGCTTACCCCTATTCTCACCAGTAAGGGCTCTGTGTATTAGTCATGCCTGCACGCCATTATCACCATGTGTCAAGTGCACACCTGGTATGTGTCTGAGTGTGTGTGTCCAAATACAAACCCGCTTACGTATGTGTGGTTGTGAGGGTTAGAGTGCCCAATTATGTGTGTGTGTGTGTGTGTGTGTGTGTGTGTGCCTTGTTGCTGTTGCCTCACCACATCACTGCCTCACCTTCTTAGTCATGTTAGCTTTTTGCCACAGCTGCTCACTGGTTGTTTACAGCGACCTTGTCGGCACCCCTCAGCTCACCTGAGCTGCACTTCCTGCCATGTGCAGAAAATGTATCTGTCTTGATGTCATAACACCAGATAGAGATAACGTTTGCCATATATCTATTAGAATCCTATTCAAAATTAGTGTATTTTCAACATCTCCATGTATGAGACATAGTTGTTCGTGTCATTTTGTTTGAAGTAATTTGATTGGCTGTAGAGCTGTCACTGTTTGTTTAAAGTTTTGATTCACTGAGGGCCTCTTGATTGTTTTTGTCTCACCCTAATGATGGAACAGGATTATCTAATCACCATCAGATGTGTGACTAGGATGTGTCCGTTTCACATTACAGTGCCTGCCTCTTATGGCTCAGACACACCAGACCAACATCAAAGACAAGACTGACTATTAAGCCTCACGTAGCCTGTGCCCAGGAAGTTGCACTTAAACACATCACAAGGACTACAGCAAATGGCCAACTAACACATACGTTCTGCACCTTTGTGAGGGGATATAACTCTCCATACCAGCAAGCACCGGTAGTCTGTATTCATCAATTAAAAAAGGGAAACATGGAGACCAACAGGAGAGATTCAAGACTCTAGTTAGCCAGTTAGCACATTAACAACACAACCTGATGTTGAAAGAACAAATTACGTTGACTGTGTGCTAGTGAAAAATAACACAAACAATTACAAAGTCATTTCTGCCAAAAAGCTCAACAGCTAAAAAAAAAATCTTACCTTGTTTCGATCTCACACCCTCTGACTTTAGCAGTTTCTTTCTGAGCTCAACAGCCAATCAGAGCAAATTATCTCTCTGACGGGCTCTGCCGGCTCTGATGCCAATACCACCTGCTGAATCATCCGAAAAACAGCCGACAAGGGCCAAATGGTGCTGGACGCACCACAAAAACTGGGGTGACAGATGGCCTGAAAATGTAAAATGTGTCACAATGTACCACTGTAAATGAAGCGTTGTAGAATTACAGAGATGCCCCAGCTGACAAGTCATATTCCAGATGTAAGGCAGCATGCTTGTTTGGTACAGACCCTGGCAGAAAAATCACATCATCATTTTTTTTTCTGTGAAAATGAAATGCAAAAATGACTATTCACACTAAAATTGCAACTCATCTTGCAATCGCAATGTGTCAAAATAATTGCAACATGATTTTTTTTGGAGCCAGAGTGACTATTTTTTCTTACTTGCAAGTCTCCTTCCAGTGATTAGCACCTCATTTTAACCATTGGAGTGTGTTCCTTTTTTACATATTATAATACCATAGATACACACAGATAGCGAGGGCTGACAGAACACAGCTTAGGCACCACACATGGACACATGAACCCAGCCACCAGTTTATGAGGGACACCTTGTTATTACCAAAAAGTCGAACACAATGGCCCTGCAAAAAGTTCAAAGTTACAATGCTCAATTTTTGGTTTAGAGAGGATTAAACTTTATCATCATTTTTGAGCGTGTAGTTTGTGGTGCTGCTGACAATTATTGCATTATATTGTGAGGTGCTTCTAATATTTTGTCCATCCCATTTATATCAATGAGGGTTGACATGAATGTAGGATTTACTGCAGAGCGGTTGTATCAGACTGCATTCGGTGTACCTAATAAAACGACAACTTGGTGTGCTTTTATAGAGGTGATACCAACACATAACTTTGAATCCTTTTGCAGTGATACTTCCCCCAAATCCGACTTCTGACTATCAAACACAAGTACCTTCTTCAAAGAGAACTGTCGTCATCTCGGATGAACGTCAGCGGAAACTACTAAAACCACTCTGAGCTCTTGCAGTCCACTTCAATGTCTATCTGTATCCACTCCAAACAGATGTCAGTCCTCACACACGACCTTGTCAAACTAATGACCTTGCAGGTGCTTAGATTTGCGCGGAGCGCTTGCCGTCTGCTCTTCCATTGGTCAGAACTAAATCCAGCTCATTTGTAAATTATAATGTATTTTATCAATTGGCTGTTAGACATGTCATTCAAACAGCTTCTTTCTCAATAAACACAAAACTCAATACAGACAGTTCTCTGCTGTACCTCAAGTGCAAGTCGATATATCTCATATGCATGTGTGAGATATGTGTTTTTTAGTTCAAGGGTGCAAACACATACGACTGTGCATGAACAAACACCCACACTGAATTTATATTCTGTATAGTGACTTATAATGAAATACTGTGTACTACAAGTAGCCTTGCTTATGTGGGAAGACATGTATGTTTTACAATACATGTCAATATTTTGCCAAGAATATTTACCAAAATATAATGAAGGACAACTTGTCATATTCACATATGGTAAATAAATGAAAGTAAATGTAAAGTAACAGACTGTTCCTATGCACTGTTTGTATATACAGTATACCAACAAAAAATAATGCACCAGCATGAAGGCTGCGATCACACTGACGGGAGTAAAGACGGAAGTAATAAAAAGGGTGAAAGTCTGTGTAAGGAGGCAAGTAGAGGTGGTAGACGGGTCAATCAAACACAAGACTTTCCCCCAGGAGACAGGTGTTTGTGTCCCGTGTGAAACCAAGTGAATTTTGAGTTATTTGAAGGTACATTGTCACCATGTTTTTTTTCCTTAACTTAACATTTATAACTTTACTTTGCTAAACCTAACCTACATAACTCTGATTTAAGTACATAACTTTACGTTAAGTACATAGCATGACGATGCCCAATCATAATTCTTTTCCTAAACCTGACTTTACCTGTAACTTGTTAAACTTTATTTTACCTAAACCTAATTTACCTTACTCTGTGTTAAGTACGTAACTTTATGTTATGCAAGTAAAGCCTAGTTCACATTACATGATTTTCACCCTGATTTTGTGTCACAGAGACTATTGTAATCTTCTGAGTGTTCATACCTGGCGACGTGTGTTTCTGTCAGCGGGAGTCTCGCCAACTGCGTTACGACCTGTGTGTGCACGCCACAAGATTTCTCTACCAAGCCCTCGCCGACAGAGCCCCAGATAACGCGGTGATGTCACCAAACTTGGAGACGACACATCGTAAAGGCATGGATATTCTTTATTATCCTGGGTCCAAACACAACGCACTCCCTGTGATCCTGTGGACGCCGCCATTGTTGTTGTTGCTTGCCAGCCAGCTTGTCAGTGTTGCCAGATCTTGGGAGAGAAACAAGCAACCAGGGCTATGGAAACAAGCCCAAAAGAAGCGACTGCAGTCCAACATACTATCATGCTTTTAAATAACTTATTAGACAGATGTATATATAGAGAGGAAGGCAACGTTTAGAGAGCAAGCCCAAATAAGCAACTCCACTTTAGAAACAAGCCCAAAGTTTTGGCAGACTATCTGCTGACTCACCTCCGACCCAAGGTGGCTCTCAAGATCTACTGCAACGTCAAAATCGCGGTGAAAATCGTGTAATGTGAACTAGACTTAACGTGACAACGCCCAAACATGATTGTTTTCCTAAACGTATCTAACTGGTAAGGGCTCTAATTTGTTGGCCGCTAATTCATTTTAGTGCACAGCATTTGACAACACATTGTAAATGTCTTATTTTGTATGTCAGTACATTACATATCAGATATAGACACACATCTTGTTAAACTTACTCATACCTCTATTTTCAGACATTCTTCTAATGCCTGTGGATATTCTCATTCATCCAGGTCATAGTTATCTCATAGTTCGATTCAATTGCCTTGAGACATTCTTCTAATGTTTTCTTTCTTCTTGTGACTTACTGGCTCCTTTTAACTGTTTTGTTTTTGATAAAAAAAAAAGGTCATATCCTGGTCATAACGCACACAACTAATGTGCAAGCAGTGTTCTATTACATATGAGCATCTCTGTTATGCATGTGCTTGAAGCATTACTGTGAGTATGTTCACATTTACAGTCATGAGAGAGCTATTTGGCGATGTAGTCTTCTTTTAAGTGGCACTTCTTGTTAATGTTTTACCTCTTTAAAAAGGTCATGTAATTGGTAACATGTTCTGGGTTGTGCTATGGAACACTGATTTTAATTTGTTGATGTTAAACTCTTCCAAAAAATAACATAATAATGCTGATAACGTGATACTTTATTGTTCGGGAGAAAAATATATTATGAATCTACTTGCTTGAGGTTACGGTGCTGGCAGGGATTCAACGTGTTGCTCAATGGGATTTAAGAGGGGAGGTTAATTTTGTCTGAATCACTACAAAACCCTGCTGTCTGTTATATTAGAGACCTTCCTTTCGCTTCATGACTGCAGACTAAAGTGACTGAATGGCTGCAAACTTTTTGCAAAAACACTCAGAGCTGAATAAGAGTGACTTTTTGACTTTCTCATAACCCAGTGTTGTCAGAGAGTTTCAGTGTTAGCAGGAAGAGCATTGTCACTTTGTCCTATCTAAACAGCGCGTGAGTGTGTCACTGTCACGGGCCAAACTATTTCTTGCTCTCTGAGGGCTTTATACTCTGCTGCTTCAGACATCACAGGCCTTTGACACCCACTGCTGTGGCTCTATTTTGTCAGATGCTCCCAACAAGTAGCGCCGGAGTGGCAGTCTCCACACCGACACATGAAAAAGACGAACTTCTGCTGAGGTGAACCAGACGGAGAAGGAGAGATGATGAGAGGAGCCGGGAGGGAGGGGGGAGGGACACAAAGTGATAGAGACGAGGGAGAGGTTTTCAACATACACAAGCGGGGAAATAACAAAGGGAGAAAGCATTAGGATAGAGGCTCACAAGCAGGAAGAGGATTGTATTAAATAATTCCCCACTTGCCAACATTTCACAAAGCCTCCAGACTCAAATTACCTCAGCTGCTTTTTCAATTTCTCTGTGACAGCATTGCTTTACGTTATTGTTAATGTCCAGGCTCCTTTTCAGTGTGCTGTACATTTTTATTTAAAGACCTGTGCCTGCTGCACATAAACACACTGCAGGACACACACTCATATACACACATGCAGGTAGTTAGAAAAAATTGGTCTTGTATGCTGAGGTTATTAAAACCAGAGTTTGGTGGAAGGCCAATGAGTGGACAGTTATGGGATCATTCGGAGCACAGAATGGCATCTATAGGGCTAGTAAGCATCAAACGCATGCACACACACACACACACACACACACACACACACACAGTCACACGGACATATACACACACATCTGCACACACACTCAAAGAAATGTGAAATTTAAGCCAGCACCACCACACCCTGAGAATGTGCAGCACTACACTCTCTGCCAGAGACTGCATTTAATGAGACTGCAAGGGACCACTAGCTGAAAAGAGCCTACCTAGAGACAGCAGACACACACATACACGCACACACATTCATTAAGGGCATACATAATTCCTCCAATGGATAATTACTCGGGGCTGCATGCATATCGCTATAGAAACGCTTGTGCACAGAGGAACTGCAAAGTATTCCGCTATAGAATTCACACAGCAGGTGAGTACACACAACGTAATACTATGATCCCAGAGCTAAATCATGTAAATAAGAACATGAGGCTGCAGCTGCAAACACAACAACCACATGTGCTTTATATTATTCTAAAGGGAAACAGTATCGTACGGTGGTAATCGCTTTTTGTGCAGGGTTTGAGTAAATATAACTTCGCAAACAAGAGACTCTGGTTTCACTTACATGTCAGTTTGTGTGTCTGTGTTTATACCTTTGTAGTAAAATACATCAAATGTGTATGCATGCACATGTGTGTTGTGCATATGTGTGCATCATGTGAAAGTGGAGATGGTGATGGAGCCATCTGAGGTCAATTTAAAGGGTTGGTTACTGGATTACTTGGACTATTTTCTACTGAACAATCAGTTCCCATGAAAATAAGTATGTTTTGTATATCATCCAGAATAACATGGACACCGTTGATGTGAAGTTATACCACATACTACAATACTACATACTAATCCTAAGAGTTCACACTGAGAATGTGACAAAAAACTGTACGTGGACCAATCAATTTAATCAGTACTCATCTCTCATTGTGCTGTTAAATGCACACTACTCCCCCACAGTACAATGCTCAGAGGAAAAGCGGGGGACATGCTCACAGCAAAAACATTTTTTAACTAATTGTGGATGGTGACACAGCTTCAAGAACACCTCAGCCAACACAAAAATAACTATCAAGTTTTGGGTTCTTCTAAGGGCCAATCCATAGTTCCTGCATCCAACCATGTCCACAAGGGGCTACGCATGTCGCCCAGGATTTGTGACCATGTGGGCTGTATGCATGCTCAAAAAAATAGTTTCTTGTTCACACTCCAGTCCAGCTGGTGGCATATGCACCTCTGGCTGCTTTGAGATGGAAAAGAAGAGTAAGAAGGAAGAATAAGGAGGAAAGAAGACAAAAGAGGAAGAAGAGGGAGTGTGGATCTGGAAATGTGCATGGGTGGAAAGCCAGATCAACGCAGACCCTTAATTGTTGTGTGAATGGACCCGTGTGCACATCCTGCGGCCCGTACAAGTCTGCAGCTCTCCACGGATGTTCATCTTGGAAAGTATGTCCTTAAAGTTTTACTGATGTCCAAGTTAGGGGTTTTATCATTTCCTGTTAGCATAACACAATTCATGGTACATCGATCGTACAGTAACAAATTGTTTTCCAGAACTTGCCGAAGTTGCTGACTTCGCAAGGTGTTCTGGGAAATTTCATCTTCCACTTTGTTGGAAGTGTGGGTCGGGGCTCCCTTGAAATCTAGGGCGGGTTTTAAGTGTTGGAAACCACTTCCACTAACTCAGTTCTGTTTTGGGACACCACTAGCCTAAACGTGAACGCGCACAACCAAGTGCAAGTGGCTATTTCTAAAGGAAATGTGGGTATTGGGACAGACCCTTAATTTAAGTAATATTTTACAGGTGAGGGCCAGGGAGCCCGCCCTGACACTTAGGGCCCCTGGGCCTGTGCCCAGTAGGCCTGTTCAGGAGTCCTTCCATGAGTGTTCTTGTATACCAACTGCAAAAACCCTATTCTATAAAGGTTACAGTACATACAGTATATTTGAAGTTAGTGTGTAGTACTGAATTGTGACACAGTGTCTTGAAAGAGATGCTGCTGTTGATTTTGGTAAAGGTCATTTTGACTGAAACAAAACTCCATCCAGCCTTTCTGTGGTGGCTGCACTGCAGTGAGGGGTGGAGAGAAGGGATAAAGGAGGGTTCACAGTAGAAAGATGGGTATTTGGGCTACAAATCAAGGGGACAGGCAAGAGGATGCTGACTGAGTAGAGAGGAAGAAGAAAAAAGGTACTGGCTATCTTAAGCTCTGTCTCACATACTCAGCTTCTCCTTCTCTACGAAATAAGTTTAGCATCACTGTTGCCGAGTTGCGAAATTCTGGATTTCTATTTCACTGCCCAGCCATAAAACTACCATTACTGTCACAGACTTATCATTAAGAGTTCTTTTAAGCCTTTTCTACCTAATTTCCGTTCTCCATGATCCGTCTTGCTACGTCTCGTCTTTGTCGTTACCTCGTAACTCACCTGACATTAATTCCTCCTCCCCTCCCTTTCTCTCTCTCTGTCTTTATCCTGGGATTTAAATTCCAGCCCCTGAAGTCATCCTGAGGCTTGGGCACTCGGCCAGGACAGTGAGCAGTGTTTAAATCTGTCTATTCTCTTCCTGAAGAAGCCGTCCTCTGGATCTGCCCTACAGGCAGATGGAGAGCGACAGAGAGAGAGAGAAATTAACACGGCAGAGGGGTTTGGGGGGGTATGACAAATGGCAGTGAGTCAGGAAATGGCTTTGTATACAGCCAGCATTATTCATAAAGTGCTTAAATTGTTCGGATCTTGAATATTCATATACCTGCAACTAAATCTGCAGCTTGGGAGCTTTTCAGAGGCGCTGAATGTATGGAGGAGAGGAAGCATTAGAGATGCTGGAATAAACAAAACATTGCTGCAAAACTGCTTCATGTGAATGCATTTTCATGAGATCATTATGGATAAACTGCCACTTAGTTAAGGATGCGTGCAGGGGTTTTCTTACTTGTATACATAGCGGCTAGGACGAAAGAAAACCTTTTCAATATCTGTGAAAAGGGTGGGGTTACAACACAGATGGCAAAAAAGAGTAGGCTAATAACTTTGCAGGCACAATTTCTCCTCTCCCAAGGGATTTGATAATAGAGCGAGAGGTTCCAGGCAGCCACGGAAAACCTGAACCTATCTATAAATTAGCTTGCAGGTCCTGTGGTCGGCTGAGCCAAGGGGCTGACGGCACTGATTTGTGCCAATAAGTCTCAGGTCCGACAGGCTCTCTGCTGGTATCCATGTCCTTTTTTCACCACATCGCTCTCTCATTTCCTGGCACTTTTTGTCATAATCCGTTTTTTTTTTTCCTCTCTCCCTCACTGTGTGTTTAATATTGTGGATTTTGGGTCTCTGCTGCTATTGTGGTTCATAGATGGCTCCTGCTGATATTTATCATCCTGTGGTCTCTGTTTCCACACTGTCTCTCTCTCCTTCTCTCTTCATTGCCTGCCTTGATGAATGGGTAGCCCACTGTAACCCGATCCCCGTCTCCTCACTGCATACCTGAATAATAACATGTATACGGAGGAAATGTAGACAGGTCACTCCGGCTGTGACCTGCTGTCTGCCCGGGGTCGCGACCCCTGTGTGACTTCAACTTCAGATCTAAACATAACTCGTGGTGGCGTCTTGGGAGAAAAGAGGTGACTGGATTTGCTGTGGTACATCTTCAGACAGTCTGAGAGCGTCTGTAGTACGTGGTATTTTTAACCATAATGCCCCAAAATAACTTACAAATCATTGCAACACGGAAGTTGGGCCTGACTACAAAGCTGTTTGTGGCAACATCCTGAAACTTTTATGAGGCAAAAAGTGTTTCGCTCTTTGATGAAAATAGCCTTAATATCACATTTTATCATTTATTTTTCTTAGCATACACTAGAGGGATGATATCATCGTGTGGCTGACTGATCTGTCATCATATTAAATCACTGTGCTGACGAACGTGCCTTTAAATAATTTCCCCTCAAATAACCCCGTCTTTAAAGACTTATAATGACTCACGAATGTCGTTTAGTTCTTCCTGTGCTTTGACTAATGATGACCCAGGCTCCGGGTGTCTCCTTGGCTCCAGCCAGTTTTAACTCTGACCTCTATGACATCATGGTTGACTCTGTCAGTGCCAGCTGTTGGTATACATACTCATTGCTAATCATCTACAATGAAAGGATTTTGGTTCTTTTTGATCATGAGAGCAAGAGCAGATTCAAGGTAGATTAATGTGTAACATGTACAAGTATTTCTACTGTTTACCTTGTGTTTGCAAAAAAAGAAATTTCTTGCTGTGATCATTTTCCAGAGTTGTACAACTGTCAGATTCACAAATCATATACTTAAAGGTGATGTGTGTAACTTTGGAGAAACAGCGTTGATTGTTGAATCTCATTCCCAGGTCATCAAATACTTGTGCTTTGAGTTGATAATTAGGTCCAACTACCAACCCACAGCAAAGGTATTTGACGACCTCGGTCTGAGACTCAACAATCAACTATCTTTCTCACATTCTTGTGTTCATAATAGTCCTATCTAGCTTTTGCCTTTCTTTGTATAGCTTTGTTGTCCTTGTTCCTGGCTGTTATGTCTATTTACAAATGAAAAAAAATTCTGCCAGTAAAGGTGATTCAGATTCAGATTCTAAAAACAAGCTAACCCAGACTTTTCCCACCAGAAAAACAACAGCATAGGTAGTTTGTTGAAATGTTTTAAACAACCTGCTGTATGTATAGTTTTTCCTGACTTTTGCAGTCATTCAAATAATGACTGTCCTCTCTTCATAGCCATTTGGTGCTAAGCAGGAAGTGCATAGTGGGTACAGTTTAAGAGCTTTGCAATGAAAACAGCTGCCTGCTGTGGCAGAAAATGACACCACCAGAGCTGAGAGAGTGAACCAAAACAGTAAAGTTGTGGGCTGTAAAACCAAAATAACGTTCCTTAAAGCTGAGGGGAACTGCGGGGTCATCGATAATTCTCTGTTCATCACGCGTGACCACTTCAGCATTGTCATTCCTCCACTTGTGAAGGAATAGTGTGTAAAATTTAGGGGGATTCAGCGAAATCCAGCACTGAGGATTGCAGATTGTAACCAGCTGAGTCTTCTCCTGGTTAGAATTCCTTCAGTTGTTCAGGAGGTTCTTACTGGGAGCCTAATTATATGTGGAGGACTCTTCCTCTCCAGCATAAACAGACCAGGGGTCTCATTTATAAAACAGCACGTTGGATCCGTGTTAAAAACAAAAGAAAAAAATGGAGTGCACCAAAAAATGTTAGACAGTTTCTAGAATCAGGCTTCCAATTTCCTGTCTCCAAAATGTTCAAAAGCATGGCAAGTTTTTCCCATCAAGTGTGTTTTAATAGATCATGACTTCACTATAAGAAGTGTTGTACGCCTCTTTCTGGCCTTGTTTCGTGCATATAAATGAGACCTGAGGTGATAAAAACAGGAAAAAACAAACACTCAATAAAAAAAGTTTCACAATACAAATCAGTGTTTCTCCTACACTGCTGAGGTTGTTGCAGATGGGCCGCTTGCCCAGCACCTGCTATTGTGTGCTCACCTGTTTTCTCTGATAACTTAAGAGCCAGATGTTCAGGAGGTTTTCACTGTGGGCTGAATTATCTGCAGAGGTCTCTTTCTCTCCAACACAAATGAACCTGGTGATTTAAAGAAGTAAAAACACTGACCAAAACAGTTTCATGTTGCAGAGGGGCTGCTACTTACGGTGGCAGATGCAAATACGCAAATGGCCCAATCTAGAGCAGGTGCTTGTTCTGGGCTATTGTAGAAACATGGCAGTGCGTCGTGGCAATATCCTTAGATGAGGACCTGCTCCCCGTGTAGATATAAACGGCTCAGTCCAAGGTAATGATAACACGGCAATTCTTATTTTCAGGGGACTACTCACTAAAGAAAACATACTTTTTATATTATATTCCATTTCTGCCAATATATCCCCCTAAATCCTAGCCTGGAAATCCAGACTCAAATCTAGAAAGATTTTGAGTCTGGCCCTCACCGATACATCCTTCCTACCCAAGGGGCGGCACTACCTGAGGCATTTCAAATGCAGCCGCACGCAATTGGATAGCACGATGGCCAATACAATACAGGAAAAAACAAGGTAACGTATTTATTGCAGTAAGCCCCATTGGTTTGCCGACCAGTGGGGCTAACTGATATATCATGCTTTTGCCGTATCCCGTCGGCAAAACAGCAAAAACGTCCTTCCTGGAAACGAAGGCTTCTAGGGCAGTCTTCTGTTCCTCTCTCAAGGAAAAAGATAAGTGTAGTTGGCTTAGTGTTTCTTCCAAAGCTAAACTGAATGGACGCAGTCCTTCGGCAGCTGCCATCTTGGCTGTTTACTTTTCGACTCCTACAGCGCAGCGCTGTCTTCATCATGTTCCGCCCGCCCAGAGCCCGCCTCTGTCAGATAGACTGATCTGATTGGTCCGATTGGCGAGTCAGCTGGCTCTGCTCGTCGGGGCCAGATCCCCGTGCAGTGCAAATTTGAATTTACTAGGGACGAGGCATCTGGATTTTCCAGGTTACCTAAATCCTACACACTGGACCTTTAATATAAAAATACTGATTAGTGCAGCTTTAACCATGTCGGTGCAACAGCTAAGAAAACACTCATATGAGTCATTTGTGGGACAGTTTCTGGGTTGTTTGGAAAGGCACAGAAAAATGACCCATTTTGTTATTTGATGCAAATGCACATCAAAGAAATGGGTGCAGGTCATGGCAGTGTCAAAACAAGTAGGACAGATTCCCTAATATAAGATGCATACAACCTGTAGTCTTGCCCCTTTTTTCATTACATAGCAGTAAAAATGTGCACGTACACACCATCTACATTTTCAAATTCCAAGTTCACAGTAACCAGAAACACAACCCTGTTATCATGGCTTCCTACAACCACACACATCTGACTCCGACTCCCCTCACAGCATTTCTCTGCAGATCTTTCCATCAGCATTTTTACTGGAAGACTCATTGACGTAATTGTCCACAACTGTCAAATTCAATTGATTCAATTTACAAGGACTTATTGGAGCACATAATAAAAACAGTGAAAACCATCATCATTACCAGCTTTTTACTCAACATTTATCCTTTCTCACCCCAGCTCTATTTAACAACCATGACGGTTTTATTACCATCCCTGTACTATAATAGGCCTCTCATTGTTAAGAAGCCATGTGGCCTTGGGCTAGTGGGGATGGTGGGCTGGTGTAAAGATGGATCTGGTTGATGTGTGCTGTTAATATAATCTTCCAACGTGTGTCTGTGAAAATGTCACAATGGCCTGGAGCTGCTCTGTGGGTTCTCAGCTTCACTTTGTACCTACAGGTAGGATCACTAGGCGTAATTCAAAACTATATTTTTTGGTATATACTCTGGCAGCTAAGGGCTGCAGTCTGCATATAAAATTTAATAGCGTCATCAAAAAAATAAGTGGAATGCAATTTATTGGCAAATGTATCAAAGATTTTCTTTCATATCTTTGTGCTTTGTTGAAACATGTCATAATGGCTCTCTCCATAAGGCACATTCTCATACAGCATTGTGCTCCGAGCACTTTGCTATCCTTCAAAGCACTCAGCAGAGAAAAACTAGGGTACAAGCTAGCTAAATGTGTCGCTGCCCTTGACAAAAAGCGAGACATTTGGAGTAGCCTTAGAGAATACAAGTATGACAACTCTTAATCGATCTGTGCTTTTTTTCTGCTAACTTGTGCAGTGAAGCAAACGCTCAGAATAGATCAGGTGACTTGTACTGAATAAAATGCATCCACCACCTTGTCCTCCCTGCAACGTTCACCTTTCTTTGAGGAGTTTTTTCAGGGTTACGGCACTTTTGGTCCACTGTCAACAGTCTGTTATGTCAAACTTATGACTTCTGGCAAAATATCTTTTTCTCTTTTATTGTGTTTCAGTTTGCCTGTGGTGTCTATATTTTATGTTTTACTGAGACATATTTCTACGATGAACGTGTGTTTCATGGAAATCCAATAGACAATAAAAAGAGCTGAATTTGAAACTGTATAGTCCTGGCACTGGTGTCTCTGGGTATGACAGAAATATCAGATGCAGCCAAGTGTGCAGTCTGTGCCTCACGCAATGTCAAATGTTGGGGCGTGTTGCTACGGTCCCATGAGACACTGGTCAGCCCAGTACAGGACAACAGGTTTGAGTACACTGCGTGTGTGTAAGAGTAGATGGTTTGTGTGTGAGGTTGCGTGGGTTCAAGTGTGTCTCGCTTAAATTAAAAAAAAACATGCAGAATTAATATTGTAAAGGCATGGGGTGGAATCTGAAGGACTTCCTCATGTATAAGATGAGCGATTCTCCTGTAAGATAACTAGTATATTAATTTATGCTGCATACATGGGAATTAATTTGGGGTTGCTGCTTCATTGATGATATCAAAATATGATCAGAACAGTTGCTGCTTCAGTTTAGTCAGAAGCAAAAAACAAAAAAAAAGAAGAGTAGGTGTGCTAAAACAAAAACCCCACAGGAACAGATTGATTCATTTTGGAAAATACAATTATTCACTTTCTTGTTGAGAGTTAGGTGAGGAGATCAATACCAAGCACATGCCTGGGGGTTAAGTACAGGAGGGAATCAGGATGTGGTTAGCTTAGCTGGAAGCTGTTAAAAACTATTACCTCTAAAGCTCACTATGTATGTTATATTTGTACAAAACAGGCATGTAAAAACAATCAGAGTAACTATGGCTGCGTCTGAAATTCTGTACTAACATGCTATTTGGATACTAAAATTAGCTAAACAGTATATTTAATATGTCCAAAACTTAGTATGAAACCAACAGTACGTGAATTGCATACTATTCCCTGTGAAAGACTGAACATTATGCCAGTATAAATACCTCACAATGCAATGGGGTAGATGACAAGGTTCCTAAAAGATAGCAACCAAGAGAGCACTGTAACGTCAAAGAGGCTTCAGTTTAAGTGTGGTGTATAGGAAGTGTAAGGTTTCACTCTGCTAGGTGAAATATACTTTAACTTTTTTTTTTACATTGCCACAAGTGCTGATTTTGACACGGGTTACTATGGTTACACATCACCAACTACAAGAAGGCTCTCAGGAAGTTACTTGGTAATTACAGCACAGTGCGTCCGAAAACATATGTACCACTATTTATTCAAACAAAAGTATGTTCACAAAGGTACAAATACTGGGTATGTAATGCATAATGCAGCGTATTTCTTGCGGCCCAGTGCAGTGACTTCCTGAAGTCTTGTTGTCGGTTGCCAGGCAACCAGTGGGTCTCCATACCATGCTTACCACAGAGAAAACATTTTTGCTTTTGGTTGTGTTCAGATGAGACTTCGTTTGAACTACTTAGTTCTGAGCATACCACAGTCTCAACTCTCAACAGGAATGCACGTTTCCTAAAAGTTTTTCATAAAATCAAGGGTGTACGTTTGCATATGAATGGTTAGGGGCATGTCCTTACCAAAATTTTGGGAAGACATAACTGTCCCTACCAATACTTGAATGAACCGAAACATGTTATCCTCAGTCCAACGCACAAAAATACTGGACAAATGCATTGTGTTAATACAGGACAATCCTGTCCAATATAATCACATAGCAAGACATGCAAAGCCAAGTAAGGCAAATCAACTCAAAAACGTCATGCTACAACCTTTCTCGCAATCTCCGGGATAGCACAGTACTCATTTTCCATGCCTAATATTTCCAGCCAAACCTTCCCCTTTAAAACAGATGGCCTTGTAGGTAATGTGTGTAGGCTATGTGACAAAGTCTGGCCAGATTTGTTATGGCAAGTGAGACTCTTCTGTAAGTGTGTGTGCATGCTTTTCCTAAGCAGTCAGCAGAAAGTGTCTCAATAAGCTCATGTTGGAGTATAAACACTGTAAAAAGGGGTCACTGTAGAGACGAAATGAAGCATCTGTTAAATGCAACGTAATCACACACATCTCCCGACCATCCTTCACCGCAGAGTTGCCAGACTATCAAAGCTAGTTACCAGGTACGAGCCAAGCAAAACCAGATTTCTACCAACTATGGTTCGGAGCCCCAAGGCTAGAAAGGTAACGTTAATCTACAAACAAAGTCTGTCTGAGAGTCCTGTGTTTTTTTATATCTCAATATATTTCAGTATTGTGTAACCCTAGTTAAAAGTACTGGCATCGATCCACTTGATTACATGAGTAACTGCTAAGAACCAATTACTCCATGCATGGAAAATAAAGGATTTAAAAGTCGCACTTTGATGATACTAAGTGCTACTTTGTCTCCTTGATACCTTTATACTCTCCCTTTTAAAACAATCACATAGTTTAGCAGCTCCCGTAGGTATATTTGTTAACCAGACAGAGTCAAGTACAATTTGTGGGTGGTTATTCCCCATGTGATCGTTGTTATTTCAGGGCCGTCCTGATGTCAGACCGAATCACTGAATCCTCTTTGATCTAGGTTCTCTGAGGCAGCCCATATGGCTTAACATTCGGAGGGTATATTTACCTCTCTAAGTGAGGTGAAAAGTGTCCTCATTAATAACAGGATTGTTTTGTCTCTGTGCTGTCTGGTTGGCTGCTGGTTGCTGAAAACAGAGAAGTGCATCCACCAAGAATAGGCAGTGATAGGCTAGAGGTAGCACATATAGCAGCACTGAATCTGAATATCAGACGCAAACATTCATCTTGCATAAGTAGCGCCATGAAAGCTGCTTATATTCTGAAAAGAGACGGGGTGAGTGGGATTGAAATGAAAAAAGGTGCGTTTGTGTGTGAGCACTCGTGTACATACATGTGTGCATGGGTGTTTGTTTGCATACGTGTCTAACATGCATATTATAATCCCTGTGCAGCTGAGGAGAGGGGAGATTTGCAGGATTGGATTTCACCAGTTGAACTTTGCAGACTAATATGTTCTGGTGAGTGAGGTAAAGCACAGAAGGGTGATTGCTGTCAGGGAGGTGACACGTTGAACAGCACAAAGGGTCACAAAGGGCAGTCAAGAGGCCTGAGTGTCTGTCTCGGTTGTTTCATACATGATCGTTGGTTTCTAATCATTGACCTGTAATGTATGCTCTATAATCCCCTCTGAAGCAGCAGAGAACCTCCTGTCTAATCTTCCAGACCCATGACTCATCGACTTACCGCCTCACTACAAGGCAGCTTTCTACTATCAGATTTTTTCTGTGTCCCGATGGGAAGCTTAATGCGTCTTATTTTGATTAAAGTGTATTTATATTTGTGCTGCATGAAGAGAATAGGAGATACTGAATCTATGAATTTCAATACCAAGAACCTTCCATGTGATCTGTTTGCTGCCACCACATGCCACAGTGGGATGCAGGCTTACTGCAGCAGCAGGGTTGGCTTACGAGTTCACCACATGGAAGGTATTGTCCTCAAGCCATACAATTGGCTTTTGTGTTTTCATTATGCTAATATGAGGTGGTCTTGAGGGGGTGTGTGTCGAGTCTGAGTGTGTTCTCAAAGACCTCAAATTTGGGGAATGGAAAGTGACACAACACAGGAATCTTAAATCTGACCAAATTCTCAATGAATTGGGGAGTTTACCAACTCACACACAACTCACACAATATAATCCAAGTCACATTTATCCTGTCATATGCTCAGTACTTTCCAGACAGACATATTTTTGCTAACATCTTGCAATTTAAAACCCCTCTGCATACGAGTATTGCACCTGGGCAAGTGTGTGCATTTGAACTGGGCTCGTGCATTCCATTGAATTTGCCAGGCGTGCTACCATCAAACATTTCCAGTAGGAAAGTTTTAGCAAAAATGCACGTCTGTGCACTTAAAACTCTGGGTGAAGTACCCTTTAAATAATGAGCATGTTTCATAATGCGTAGTCAGCTTGAATTCACAGCAGTTACAATAAATCAGGGCAAAAACCATGTCAAAACACATCCAGAGAAATATTGCCAGGTCTCCACCATTGATCTTTCCGCTCGGTATATTCCAAACAACTGCTGCTCCTCCATCACATCGAGTCAAACTACACAACATCCGGCGAAGCTTCAAAACTATGAAGAGGCAATCGTGAACAATAAAGGAAGTGTTTCTAGCTCAGCTTTGTGGAACATAAAATAGTGCAGAAACAGATAATGCAGCAGGAGTGCTTTGAGCCGGAAACATGTTGGTCTAACAATAAAGTTGTTCTTTATTTTATACAACAGCGGTTGCTAAAGTTTTGACCTCTTCAGACTATTTCCCCTCTCCATGCCGATATAAGTAGGCAAAGTTGTGCTAGAAATCCCTTCTCCGCTCAAAGTTTCTGCAGAAGTCTTGATACTTTATTCTGTGACATTAGTTACCATTCAAATACACTGAAACTGCACTAAATCTAAGTTATATATACACCTGCTGTCCTCCGTGATGGAGCTACAAGCTTTTACTGCAGTAAAGTTGTTGGCCGAACAGCAACAGTGAGCAGAGAAATGCTTTGGCATAGCGCAGCAACATGAGTCATTGGTTTAAATTAAAGGCACTGATTTTTTAGGTTTCTGTTATTCTACAGTACTGTTGTATGTATTGTTTTTGTTAGATTAAAATTATTCCAAAAGATTTGGTGTGTTTTTTTCTGCATGTTTGTAATTCTGAGGAATTTGGTTGATTGTAGATTCTGATTTGGCTGCAGACGTCATAACCACAATCTTGAAATGTGAGTTGGCACACTTTGCATAGGTTGCAAGTCTGGCCTGCAAAGATTTGGGGTATTTGAGGTGTTCAGATAGTCAGATGGAAGATTAAGATATTGTTCAAGTCAGTATTTTATCTGTGTGTGTGTGTGTGTGTGTGTGTGCGCGCGTGCTGTCACAGTACACTGGCCCTGAAAAGGAGGATGTCTGTTACAGTGTACCTGTCATGAAAAAAGCTGGACTCCAGACACAACATGTCTGCTTCCAGCACCCTTGCACGACCCAGTGCACAGTGAGGTGCAGGCGTGTGTGTATGTGGGGCAACCAGTCTGACTCTATACTGTCACTTTATGTGTGTGTGTGTGTGTGTGTGTGTGTGCTTGAAAATGGGGCTTTATTAGCGTCCCCTGGGTACCCATTGGTTTCCTTTGTCTGATCCCTCAGACCCCATGGGAGCTCAGAGGCTTTAGAGTTTAACAAAACTTCCTACAAATACACACACACACACACACACACACACACACACACTCACTCGTACAATATTGCTGTATAGATCTGCCATACACCTCTTCCTCCGATCGACATCACAAAAAAGGGATCCCAAGGGGCCTATGTCAGCCTCCCTATTCATTCACTCCATGTCTGACATCAATAAAATGACCTGCAACCACTCAAACACACCTTTGTGTCGCTTTCAATTTCCTGCCTGCCTACTGATATGGCGCAGACGAGAAGGACTGCTATATGAAGACCTATGTGCGCCGTGGCTTACAGAATACTGGGAGTGAAAGCAACTGATTTAAGATCACATCATGTGTTCATAGTTAATTTGGTAACTAAATTAAGTTCCATCAACTCAATTGTAAATAAAGGCCTCTCGTGGGTCAGTAGTATCTAACAAATACTGTGTATTTTCAGAGAGACAAAAACACAGGTTTTGAAGTGAATTTTGTATTTGAAAATACAGTGGATTAAACCACACACACACGAGGACCCTGAAACAAAGTGCCTGCTGAAGACAACGGAAACCTCACAGAACACACTTGGACCCAGAGATCATGACTTCACATGAAGCCTGAAGGATAACAGGCTGAGAGCCCAAAAATCTGAAGTCTGCTGGCACTCCAGATGGTTGCCCAAAGGCGAAAGCCTTGGTAGGCTGACACTGTTGGTTGGGGATCGGCTAGCAGCAGGAAAATTCACATATCAAGCACCAGGTGAATGGTAGCAGCAACAGGTAGCAACAGAGGCAGTAGCCTACTCTACAGAGATGAAGGCTGGTAACCAGCTGATAGAGATAAAATTAAGGATGTACTCTAGATACTGACCTAATTAAGCAGATTAGATATTGGCAATGGAAAAACAAATCTACATTAACACACTTTCTTTCGCCCAGGTGAGTGAGTAACTCAATTTTCAGCCAAAAACCCCCTTTGGCATTGTTGTTAGCTCGGTTAGCATCATTAGCAGTGTCAGCACGCTTAGTGGTCATTACATACGTAGCTGACTGGCAAGACTGGAGGATGGCTACCATGTTTCTGCAGCAAGCAGTAAACTCCTTAAATGAGCAGTGCCATTAGCTCCCACCTGATCCAGGTGGTACGCAATTCAGAGTGGCCATGGCTAATGTTAGCTGGGGCACTGTGTTCTTCACATCATTTTGTGATTTGTTTTTAAAAATGAATTGGTTGATTACTGGTTGATGGGTGTTGGACTATTGAAAGCAAAATTAACTGAATCTGACATCCCTACATGCAGTGAGATATTGGCCAATTGATTTGAAATTCAAGAAAATTTGAGTAATGGTACTGGTATTGTACAGGGAGTGAAGAAGTTAGACTTTGTAAATCCCTGATGCAGGCCAAGGGTTTAAAGAAAAGATTGGTTGGATTTTGTTACGCTTAAAACACAACTTTGATTATTGCAAGTGCCCAGGGGTGATGTTTTTCTGTTGGCTGACAACAAAGTGTTGCCCTGGTTCCATCGCCAAAAGTCTATGGGATTTTTCCATTGGATTTTGGGTTATTGCAGAAAATAAGCTCTGTGGCAAACAAACATTTATGATATCTACATGTTTTGTTCTGCAAGATAATCTTCACAAATGAACACCACTTTCATAACTACGAACACCCAAATGCAATCGGCAGAGGTAAAAAGCTAATTTTAGACTGTAACCAAACTACAATTCAGTCACATGACCTAACATCTCCAGCATAACAAGACTGTAAAGCCATGCTTGGCGTGGCTCAGCGTGATGACGTTCTGTAGTGTCATAGTACCACTTGTTAGCAACCGCCTTTTTTTAAGACACAGAAGCTTCTTCAAGTTCACGAGTGGGGTATTAAGTGACGTATTTCATATCAGTCTCTTTAGCTTGTGTTAACCGCTGACCTTATTTCAGTCATCTAACCAAAAACCCATTCAAAAAACCCATTGACTTTGAGACGAGGAAACTCAGCAGTAAAATACTAACTCATATCCAAGTTTTAGGACTCATTCCTGGGGGACTCTATTAAGTGAATACAATAAACCTCTTTGCCCCTAGTGCCTTACTTTGCACCCTAATTATGTGCTATTTAACTTGCAAAAATGGAGGAGGACCCTTCCTAAATGCACTTGCACCATGCACTTTGGAAAATGTGATTGTTTAAACGGGCCTCTATGTTTTCTTGTTTGTAATGGATCACTACATTCAGTATATTCCTTTTTAAGTGCCGTAACACTGCACCCATTTCGCATGAGCTGGTTTTGCATCTGTCTCTTTAAACGTTAGGAAGGAAAATTATTATGACTGACAGTTGCTTGCAATGCTCACATGATAGAGAGCTGAGATGCCTGCGCCTGGCATTTTCCACGCTGGGCTGACAGAGCGAGTATGTTGGTTTTAGCAGCTTTTTCTTCCGTTTGATCAAAAGCCACCGGTGAGAACAGATGGAAAGGGAGAGGAGGAAGAGAGAGGGAAGGAGACAGAGAGAGAGAGGGAAAAAAACAAGACTGCAGTAATATTTTGAGAGCTGCGGTGATCTAATAAGTGGTGAAAAGGTATAATAAATCAGCATAAATAGACCGCAATTTGTTGGGATTCATGCAGGTAAGCAGTGAGAGGCTCTGCTGCTGCTTGTCCTGACAGGGCTGCACACTGAGGGCTGAACTCAGTTTGGCAGGTGCACTTAAGACACACACAGAGCGCTAAATAATAGTGAAAAGTGTCTCCTTTTTTTGAGGGCACAGCTAAAATTCATAACAGGAATCCTATTATGTTATCAGTGTTGTGTAACGTCCACGACAGCATTCCTGTGACAGGTGGGTAATCTCAGGAAAAGTGTTTTGACAGTCCATCAAACCAGAAACGCCGGCTGGAGTCTGATCCTTTCAGCTTCATTTTGAATGTCTTTCTGTTTTGATTTTAATCTGTTATATGAAAGCCCCCACCGCCACCGCCACCACCACACATAAACACACAAACATACAAGTACCCTTCATTCAAACACGCACAAAACACCCTCATATCCCCAATGCTGCACGCTCTGCCTCTGCCTCTGTCTTCCTCTCCCTCCCACCAGATTGTATTGCCATCCTCACCTGGCAGGGCCACATCATGATCTCTTCTCAGTATTTGTCCGTCTCCTCAAGAAGTAATCACCTCAGCTGTGTTGTTGCAAACTCCGCTGTCAGACGAATGATACAGAGGCAGTAACAAGAAAAAATCCACAGTGGCTTCATTATCCTACAACTGAAGAAGGAGCCTTTCACCTTTACAGCTTCAAGCACAGGCTTTTACTCTGTGGGGAAAAAAGGGAAATGTATCTCTTCGATTATTTGCAAACGTAAAACTTAAACAACAGAGATGGATTCTTGACGTTACTGGGCTGCAGTTTCTCTACCAAAAAGGCTGCAGGACTGTAAAGCACAAGGGATGTAGGGATGCACCAACAAGAGTTTCCTCCAGATACGGAGTCCAATACCTTAAATCAGAGTGTTTTCTTTCTTTTTTTTTTTTTTTTTTACTGTTGGTAATGTCCTGTAATATCAGTCCTCATATTCCAAGCCATTCTCTTATCAAGCTTTCTTAAACACTGAATTAAATCCTCATCTAATGCTTCAAAATTAGACTAAGGGAAGAAAATTTACATCAAGTACATTTTTTGGGAAAGCTGCTAACTGCAACAAGTTTCACGGTAAAGGCTAGGGCTGCAACTAATGATTTACTGCATTATGAATTAAAGCTGTTTCACACCAAGCACAGATTTGAAATCCTTTGTTCCCACTGATGTCATACCTTCAGGTCATACCTAGCTTGCTGCCAAAATGGGGTAACGTCTTATCAGTTCTCAGCACCCAATATTGTACAACAAACAACGCAACTACTTCAAAAACCAAATAAAGGACAATATATGGCGCAAGATCTCCTGCCAGCTGTGATATATTGAAGATGGTAATGTAACTGATATGCACTTGCAAACGTTATGTAGGTCACGGTATGGGGCTAGCAACAGCAGCTAGCATTAGCATCATATCTGGGGTCCATTGTGTAGTGAACATTAGACCCTTAGACAGGCTCTGTCTGGCTTTTGTTGTGTGGAGTGGACAAGGGCGCTATTCAGGAGGAAAGTCATCGGGCCTCACTCGGATTAGTCATTTTCTTCTTATTATGAAAATAAAATACAGCAATGAAAAATAACTTGCACTGGCAAGCTGATTTTTCGTAATCCCAGACCACATTTTTAATTTGTACTGATAAGAAACGGCTTTTATTGTGTTGATTATTTTCTCCATGAATTACTAGGCAATCACAAATGTTGTGATTTTCTAAAAATTGAGGTGACATCTCCAACTTTCGTCCAACCAACACTCAAAAACCCACTCAGTTAATTAGAATTGAAGGAAGAAAAAAAAGGAGAAACTGCTAACTTTTGTGTTTATTTAAAAAAATAATTGATTATCAAAAAAGTTGCTGATCAATTTTCTGTCAATCTAATGATTGTTTCAGCTCAAATTTAATGTAGCTTGTTACTGTCCCATCTGGACGATACTGCTTAAATACGTTGGCCCCAATACTGATCGGACAGACTGAACTGGCACATGCTTTACTCATGAATGTAAAACCACACAACTGCTATTAGAAAATAAATTATCCAAAGGTGAGAGGGTATGACACAGGTCTACTATAAAAATAACACTATGTCAAGTTAACAATAATATTAAAACTCTAAAGCAGCATATAATAACAGTGTGGACCTATTCCAACTGTAACTAAACATGAATATATTGTAAAGATTTATCATAGGATATATACATTTAAACCTGCAGTCAGCAGAGAACTGGAAATACACCCTCCTCTTCCCTCCCACCAGACAACCACAGGCATATGCACACACCCCATACAGTAACCCAGTGTTTCCCATACATTGATTTATTCAATCTATTTCATTATAGAGCTCTTTCTCTATTTATCAGACCACACATGAGATAACAATTAGCTAGCAAGCCACCCCATGGTCCCTCCGCCTCGTTCCATGTCACTGTGGACTGCTTCCTTGGGAGGAGAGCAGGCAGCAGCTCTGGACACGGACCTTCTGTCAGTGGTTGTAGCAGCTTGAATGAGACCAGTGAAACCCCCCCCAGCAACGGGTGTCACAGCAGCAACAGAAAGTTTGGTGATCTGGCAGGGAGTCAGGTCTGTGTAGTTCCCTGGAGCTGGGGTTCGCGCTGACTGGATGCTGAGGTGGGGTCCATTTCTAAAGCTGCTGCCCACTCTCCTCCTGCTGTGGTGGTCCTTAGCAGCAGGGAGTGAGGCCAAAGACACACACTGTGAATCAAGGCTCAAGCTAACATTAGCTACATAAAGTTGAACTTGAAGCTGCGGCCGTAAGCTTTCAGCTCTGGTTAGCAGAAGACTAAACTAATAGCGACATTTTCTCTCCATCTCTGAATCACTTTGCCAATATTGACAGGTGTTGTGTTTTGTTTGTCATCAGACTCTCTTTTTGCCTGTCTTTCTTTTCTCGGTTGGTTTGCAGTGTAGGCAGTTGTTGCCAATGCTGGAATAGACACTTTGAGAGGGTGTTAGGATGCTCTGCCATCAAATCCGGCTTTCACCATCTGAAGGGACATGGATGTGCATCTGCATTTGTAGAACAGCCAATAGAACGCCCTCTGTCTGAAATGACCTGTGATTGGCCCAACTCCCTTGTCACCGGCTGAAAACAGAGCCAAGAGGATGTGCAGAAGTTTTTTTTCCTCAGACCACTTTAATTACAATCTGCCAAGAGGTTATTATGGGAATTTTGCCCAGTGATGCCAAAATAAAACTAACAACCCAAGCTTTAAGTAACTAAGGAAACAACATCCTTTTCTCATATCACAAGTTATTTTTGAATCATTGTCACAATTAAAGCCTCTCATTCAATGGAAGCCTTTGATAATAAACAATTATAGCAGTCTAATTAAAGTGAATAGAGTGAATAAACAAAAAATGTAGTTCTTCTTTGTTATGTGTGCTCCTATAAGCCTCATTCTATCCCAACCTCCCTTACAAACATATACATCCACACACACAAACACCACCCACTCGCTCACTTTAAGCATGGTCTCTGTATGGCCTTAAATAGCTCTCTCTTTCACTGGTCCATCACTTAAGGATACAATGTGCACGAGGTCCAGTGAACACGCTGAATGATGGCATATTTGCCTGTGTTTCTCCTTTCTCTGCCAGAGTTTGAAGTGGCTGTCCTCCTGGGCCATGTTTGCATCTTCTCTGTTGTGGCCAAGGTAGATTAATCATTAATCAGTCCTCCCTCTGTCCCGGCACCATCTGTGTGGGCTCGTCCTCAATTGCAAAGACCCTAACCGTCTCTCCATTCTTCTACTCTTTGTTGGGACTTTTTGTTTCATGCTACAAAACAGTGTTTTTAATCCTCTTTGGATTGTGGATATTTGAATCAAGGGCAGAAAATGTTGTTAAAAAAAAAAAATCCATTTTCTTTACACCAGAGACAGGATGCAAACCTGTTTTACTGTAATCTAGTATGAAAACATTTGACATTTGCATAAGTGTTTACCTCAGAATGTGATTAATGAAAACTCCTAAGCTGGGATTTACTGCTACAAAGTCTAATAATCCAATTACCCCAGCCAGCAGTGCGTGCATATCTATTTTTTCCCAACGTTTTATTTCAACTCCTGTAAGCCTCTACTTCAAAATCTTTCCCATAGTATGTTAAATCACAATGAGCACCTTGCAGTCCTTGACACTGGTACTGTTGATTTTCTGAGGCTTATATTAACAGTTTATAGCACTTGTGGCACAAGGAAAGCTAGAATCACACTCTAATCAGCATTTAATTACAGTCTGTCATCAACTATGGTGTCATTTTCTGGTTTTACTCATTAGGCATGCAGTGTTAGTCAAGTTGGCCCTCAGAGACCCTGCAGACTGAGGGAGCAGAGGACTGCGGCCCCACAGCTGCTTTTCCCATTCTCATTTCTCCAAGACTGTTGACTTCATTTCCTGCAGGCCTCACCCCAGGACACTTTTGTCTGCTTTTTCACTCCTCTGGTTTTATATTCCTTCTCCTTTTCTCACTTGTTCTTTCTGGGTGTTTGTTTCTTTCTGAGTATCTCTTGTCACGTCTATTTTTCTGACCTTTACTCGCTGTTTTTTTTCCTGAAATCCTCTCTCTGCTATGACCTGATGCTGACCTGCCTGAACTTCTCAAATCTCTCCTGTCCGCCAGAACAAAATACTCACTCACAGGCAAATGTATCAAAATGAAACAGAATATAAAGAAACATTTGATGAGACATCGTCTCCATAACCAAGCATGGAAAATGGCTTTTTGATTGAAATATGAACTACATGCCTTTGAGCACTTTATTTCCATCAGATCATTGCTGTTGCCAGATTTCAACTAGTATTTGCTTCTATTAAAGTAGCTGCAAAAGTACAGTGGTGTGGCATTATTAAATATTAAACTTCTGACCTCACAGAAGTGCATGCACGCATGTGTGTGTGGCCCCTGCTTTAGCTATTTAAATGACTTTTTTAAAAGCCGGTGGTTCATCAGCAGGTCAACCTCGAGGAGACGCAGGGTGATTTATGGTGTCTGCAGGAGGGAGGAGGGGGAGGAAGGAGGAAGGGGTGGGGGGGATCTAACACCCCATCCAGAATGGGATGTTTTGGCAGCCTGCATGTTTGGTGCCCCTGCCGTGACAAACTGTGTTGACGCCGTGGATAAAAAATAGGTCAAGGTGCTTTCAGGAACACGGAACTGTGAAAAAACATGTAAACTCCCATTTTGTTTTCTTACCGCCGCCGCCCTTTTGTCTTCTCAAATACTACGACAAAGTGTAACATTTACCTCAAAATAAGTCTCCGTCACATGCACAGTTAATTTAAAATGTATTTGCACGCATACATTTAATTGCTTAAAACTGAGTAAGGTCCCCAGCCCCCCTACTGTGCTCTCCTCCTACACTCATGCATTACTTCCTTTCATCTTGAGCCTTGCTTTAATCACAATCACTTCTGATTTCCTCTCCATTTCCTCCTTTCTTTTCTCTATGTCTGGCCCGCTCTCATGCTCTTAAATCTGTCATGCCCGGGTCTATTAGTTGTGACACTCAGTATGGAAATCGGAATATTTTCTGTAAAGGGATCCTACTGCCGCCCAGGCACTCTGTGCTTGTACAGCCAAGGAGTTAGTTTGGGTGACATTCGAGATGTCACAGAGGCTTCTGGAAAGAGGAATCACTCCTGGGGAGACAAGGTGGAAAAAAAGATTAAATACTGAAATTCTGTTTCAAAGACAGCGAGGTGTTTGTGTTGTAACTTTTACTTTTTTACATTGCTTGTCATCTAAGTAAAGTTCTGTTCTACTACAGTGAAGCTAAAATGGCTGCACACACAACAAAAAATGCATGCATGATAGGGATTTAATGTGTCACATATCATCTAGCAACTAATGTTAATAGGAAGAGTGTGAGTGTAGAAAAGTGCATATGTGCATATCACATTCCTGGCTGGTGCATCTGTGAACCAATCAGACGATCCTGTTCCCGAGTTTAAAAGCACCTTCCAGGAAAAGGATCAGGTGTAAGAATGAGCAGGTGCCGAAGACAGGGTAAGTGATACAGTCTTACTCTCTAAATTATTTCAGTGCTAACTCTGTCCAAATAGGGCATGCTAGTCACTAAATTTCCAAGTATACAATCTTACATCATAGTCCAAATATGCCTAAGGGTTAGTGCATACAGACTGCTAATTATTCCAAGTAATATCTAATTACTAATTCTTCCAAGAAGTAAATACAGTTAGCTAAATGTTCAAATTTTTTTTTTTTGTTTTTGCATCAAGATTCTGTCTTGAACGATGCGAGCATCGATGTGGATCTTTCCAGTGATATACGGTAGTGACGTCATTACCTGTGGAGGAGGGGTTCAGGATTAGTTTGTTGAACCTCCTACCTGGAATACCCCTCTGCTCATCAGGAAATCATGCACACATATTCAAAACTGCCATCATCATCTTGCCCTAGAACACTTCAACATGAAGACCAGAACAGGTGGGGGGGTAGCAAACCACCGACCCTGTGATTAGTACACAACATGCTTTAGCTCCTGAGCTACATTCTCCCCATATCTGAAATATCCAAGTCTACTTTTAAGAATTCAAATTAGCTTTAATTAGCATCCCACAGTGTTCATGTAAATGACTACTTCTACCAAGAAATGTATTTACCGTCCTATATGTGTCTTTGTCTTTTGAGGAGCAGAAGACAATTGGAGAGAAGCAAGGCAAACCAGTAAGCGTCCATACACACACACACACACACACACACACACAGTTCTACAATTACTGGCGCCACTTGTGTGAAAGGGGCTACCATGCAAGGGGCCAACTGCTTATAAGAATCAATGAATCTTTTCACTTTCCTATTTAGCAATGCCAAGGAAGACAACCAACTGCCCCCTGTGCTAGTGCCGTATGTATCAGCACGCGAGTGCTGCTTGAATCTACACCAAATGTATAACAGAAAGGAGCTGCGGGGTCTGGTCATTGCATATGACCAGACATGGTCCATAAATATGCATTTCTTGTTAAGTAGTTCTTTTATTTTTAAATTTTATTTTATTTGATATTCAGTCACTCTGGCCCGCTTGACTGTCCAGTCTGCAAGTGTCGTGGCCGAGTTCGCCTTGACAAACACTTGGAGAATGTGTATGAGGAAATCAAAGTTAGTGCCTTTTTTAATGTAAAATTTGATGTACCAAGTAGATGGGAAATGTATGTGTGTAGTCTTGTACTTTAACTGTATTGTCTTGAAATGTTCATGCTATTTCAGAGGGAGCATAACAAGGGCATAGTTAAGGCTGCCAAGCAACGGGCAACATTGTTTGCCCTTTGGGACCTGAGAAAGTCCGAGCCGGACCAGCCCATGGTCAGCAGTCTTGACCTGGACAATCTGAGCTGCAGCAGTGAGGATGAGGAGGAGGAGCAGCAGAGGGGAGAGAGGCCCTCCAGCAACAATCCAGGGTCCAGTGCTTCAGTCTCATCTCCTGCCATCTCCTGTGGGAAGTGCGGTCACTTCAAGGAAAAGGTCCATCGCTTGGAATCACTCCTTCACTCTCCTATCACTACACAGATGCCCCAAGAAACTCTTGCGAGACCTTCTCTGGACACAACCACACCCTCTCGTAAGAAGTTCGAAAGGCTCAAGACAAAGTGCAGAGGCTTGTTTTTTTCTGATTATCAGAATAATATACAAATATCTAGTCCTTCTAAGTAACTACCTGTCATGAAAAAAATCACTAAGGCTTTCTTGTGTACAAGCATCCTGCTCTACAAAAATATATTTTGATGATTAAATATTCTTACTGGGTATTGAATCCATGACTTGCTACATCCTTAATCTTCCAGTTTGTGTCGGCTTCTGTGATTGTTGTGCTTCTCCATGGTTTACAGAGCATGTCCTTAAAGTATGGATGAAGCACATCATGGGCTCTACCAAACTGTTATGCCCCACCCTTAGGCGGCCCTATTGGGACGAACAAAACTCAATCACTGACCCAATAACAACCACATAAACACCTTTAAAACAATCAAATCCATGGGATTTATTAGAATTAAAACAAGGCAAACAAGACAACAAAAATCCCTCGGTGAGAGGCAGCAGGACCAGCAGTCCCCACACCAGAGCCTCTCTGCTCTGCTGCTGGCACAGGAGCTCTTAAGCACCTCCTCCATGCCAGGCGTGCTGCACCTCGTTAGGTAATGCAGCACACCTGGGCAGATCTACAAGGAGGGAAAAGGGACAGCAGTAAGAAACACATACACACCCGTAACACAAACAACAGGGGGAAAATGCCAGACAGCGTCTTACCCATATGCGGAATTGGCTAATATTCATGGCCGATGGCGGAATTCCTGCTGTGACCTGCCTTTCTTGCAAAACAAAGAAAGACTGATAGAGTAAATAATGATTTCAATATTGTATGATCTAATGACATATAGAAATTCAAATGACTAACACTGGGCCAAAACTCCCAAATCTGGAGATATCCTTATTTTAATACTGCCAGAATCTGGAGCATCATCAATAATATCTGGTGCATATTTGGAGAATTTGTCATACATGATTTCAGATAAAAATTTGGGTCATACTTGCCTCATGTAGTATCATACATCCAGATACATCTAATATTGACATACAGACTGAATAAAACATCCAAATATGACTGCATACTAAAATATGTGGACTCAGTATTTGGTGAGAATATGACCAAATCTGTGGCATATATGATCACTCTTCACTTGGTAAAGCAAATACGGTGCAATGTAGTGTACAGATATATAACAATGGGTGATATTTTGACTTTTATATTTTTACTGATGTAAATTGTATCCAGAGAATATAAAAGTATGAATTGATGAACTCTGTTTCTGGAGCAATGTCAGTCAAAGTCAGTTTTTGGTAGTGTGGTCAAATCCAGTGTCAGGATACAACATGTGTTTATCTCACAATATCCAAATATGACTGAATGCCATATACTAAAATATGTGGACTCAGTATTTGGCTCGCAAATCTGTGGCATACCATTGCTCTTTGTCACTGAAGCATATAGCAGAATATAGTGTAGAGAGAGATGATATTTTGACTTTGATATTTTACTGATGTAAACTGTATACGTAAGGGATAATTTATAGCGAGCCGGTGACTGAAAAATTGTTTCGATTTCGGAACATCAAATGAGGACCCAGACAGAGACAAAGAGTTGGACGTGCAACCATACGTTAGCTACGTTAGCTTAGTTTAAAACTTTATAATACAGTTGTAACTCGTCAATGCTAAACGAAAACAGCCACCACTGCCGACAGCTGTACTACTATAGCTGTTAACTGTTGTTTTGTCACGTCACATACAACAAATAAAAGTCAAAGCTTAGACCCTTTGCTAGTGGGAGCGTGCCTATGTTCCCACAGCCCTATGTTCCCACAGCCCTGTGTTCCCACAGCCCTATGTTCCTACAGCCCTGTGTTCCCACAGCCCTATGTTCCCACAGCCCTATGTTCCCACAGCCCTGTGTTCCCACAGCCCTATGTTCCCACAGCTCTATGTTCCCACATTTCCTTTTTCATAAATTTGTATCAGATTTTATCCCCCTTTCTCCCAATTTGGTAGCCAATTACACCCAACCTATTATCTCCCCTAACCCTAACCCTTGTGGGAGGATAGGGCTTAAATTGAAGGGAAATGTAGGAACACAAGACCTAATTTTGAAAATGTCCTAGAAATGTGGGAACAGGGTTTAATTTTGAGAAAAATCTTAGAAATATGGGAACTGTGGGAACATATGGCCTAATTTTGAGAAAAATCTTAGAAATGTGGGAACATAGAGCTGAGGGAACATAGGGCCTAATTTTCAGTGGAAAGAAATCTTAGCAATGTGGGAACATAGGGCCGAATTTTCAGTGAAAAAAAATTCTTAGAAATTTGGGAACATAGGGCTGTGGGACCATTGGGCTGTGGGAACATAGGGCTGACTCCGCTTATAGTTAGTTTATAAAGTTTTAAACTAAGCTAACGTAGCTAACGTATGGTTGCAGGCCCACCTCTTTGTCTCTGTCTGGGTCTTCATTTGATGTTCCGAAATCAAAACAAGGTCAGAAGAGAGGAATCAAAGCACTCTGAAGTGCCTCACAACCCTTGAACCAGAGCAACCAACACAAGATGAATGACTGAAAATTGTGAATGAAATAAGGACTCAAGAGGAGTGATGCCAAGAGAAATAGGAGAAATGGACAATGTTGGACAATGTTTGCATGTAAATGACAAGATAAGAGACAGAATTACTGAATATGTCACAGGAATGAATAGGTTTTGTGAGACAGGCTTTCTTTTTTTTCTCTTTTTTACCCTCTCATAACATTTTTGTAAAAACAATAAAAATATAGTGTGAAGAAAAGATTGGTAACAATCTTGTACAATCTACACTACAAGGTATTTAATAGTCTCCTTAGAACATGGCACTCAAATACTTGATTCTGATTGGTCAGTCAACAAAATACTGCTGGGTCTGTGGTGTTGGCACTTTAAATCTAATGTCAGCATTTTGGTCTTAAAGTTCACCAGGTGTCGCACCAAACAAACTAGTTTCTACATTAGTTGTTACTAAGTATCTATACCTAGTAGGCAAAGTGCCAACTGTTGCTTTGCTAACGGAGCCAACAAAAGAAACTTTGGTTAGTTTGCTGCTATAAGGCTATGACCCGGGCTCCATGTCATCGGTCCAACAGGCCATTGGTCCGACATCCCATTAGTCCGACGTCCCGTTGTTCTGATATGTGATTATACTAGGCTATACTGTATTTGTGTACCATAGAGGATCAGCAAACGCAACAAAAGTAGGCTACTGGTTGAGATAAAAGTGTCATAGAGAGGAGAGAGTGAAACACCATAACCTCCTGTTATTAACTCTGGGGTCGGGGTTGTGTGGGGAGCTCTCCGCAGTGCTGAACGGCTCCCGGCGGCTCCGCGACCGGCTCTGGGTCAGCTGGGAAAGGCTTGAGGCGAAGCAGGCTCACGGCTTATGTGTTTGTCACTTTCTTTTTCATTTTAACCCACACCATGATCTTTTCCTAACCTTAACCAAGTGGTTTTTGTGCCTAAACCTAACCAGACCTTAACCACAGGGCATCATGATGATTTCGGAACAACGGGACTTCGGAACAATGGGTTTAATATGGTCGGAACAATGGGATGTCAGAATAATGGGCTGTCCGACCAATGGGCAGACCCCATGACCCGTTGGGACTCTGGAGTGAAAGAGGACATATCTGACATGACACTTGATAAAATTCTGCTTTATATTGATGTGAGGATGGAATATCTTGAATTGCATTTCACAAAAATAGCACAAAACACTTCAAATGATCTGATAACAAAAGCCAGTTTAGCATAATCGGATATTTACAACTCATTGGACTGTATGAATACTACTAACTCAGAAACATATTTCTCCACGTAGCATGTAAATAAAAGCAATACTTCTATTTACAGTGGATTAATATATCAAGAGCAGATTTAAAAGCTAAACTTTTTGGAGGTTATGCTACAGTTTGTGACGCTACCTTCCATAGTTGACAGCAGCTGTTTCCAAGGTCTTTAGACATTTAGATTACAGTTATTGTAAACATTAATATTATTTATATCTTAGCAAATTTCACAAGTTTTAATGATGCAACTTCTTGTGGAAAATCACTTGTTTCGAGGAACGTGGGAAGAACTTTACACACAAGCGTAGTGATGGATTTCTAACTCAATCCTGATGACAAAAATGACGATGGCTTATCAGCCTAAACTTCACCAAACAGTTTGTAATGCTTTATTTCTTGATATGCACTGAGAAAGATTATCGCCATTTCATGTAAAAAAGTAAAAAAACAAAAAACAAAAGGAAGCACCTCATTGGTTTTGGACATTCTCACAGAGATAAACACAGCTGCTCTGCAAAATGAGTAAGCAATTTTAACAGCTTTTGCATATTTTCCCAAATTGAAATCCTGTTGACTCACTTTTGGTCCAAATCATTTCCCTAAAAACACAATGAATACATCAGAGTATATTTAGCGCATAAATATTTAGATTAATTTTGGTCTTCACCCGTGGTCCTGTTTACCCTGTATTTTTGTTTTCCTCGCTGGATGCATCAGCTCAGTGCTTTTCCTATGGGTCTAGTGTTTGATGTGGAGTAAAAGGCTCCAGGAGTTTATGAATGAATATTTTAAAAGGGATTCAGCGAGGCGGCGGGGCACAAAATGGTTCCTGTGTCCTCTCTACAAGCCAGTCAGTCATCCTGCCGCAAGCCCAACTCTGGTATCTCATAAAAGCAAAGCTGCATCACTCTGCTGGGAAGGCGACTTGAGTACAGGAGAAGCCCTGTGTGTGTATATATATGTGTGTGTTCAAGAGCGAGCGGCTTTAGGGAGAGAGCTGACAGACAGAAAGAGTGTGAGACAGAAAACAGAGGTTCAGGGTGTGAGAGAATGAGCGAAGGAAAATGAATGGGCAAGAGTTTCTAAAATGGGAACTTGTGCTGTATGAACCTGAAGGCTTGCACATCTACGTGTTGATCAGCGCAGAGCCAGAAATAGATGGCTACTGGGGATGTTGCTGTGAAGATGCCTTTGTCTTCCTTTTCACCTAAAACTTACTGAAAGGGCGGATGAGTTCTTTCTTCTTCTTTCTAATTAGTTTTTGTTCATCATTCTGTAGCTCCCCAATAGTGTTCCTTGTGTATTACAATCTGAACACTCAAACTTTGGTCTGAGTATGTATATTTTAGTCAGCCCTGTCTCCTGGAAATTACTTTTGACTAATTTTGACTTTTGACTAATTTGAAAATGCAAATACATTTTTGAGGGAAATGTTATGCTGAGCAAATTACATTTTCTATTAGGAGAATGAGAAAATGATAATACTGTACATTTCATTTGCTTTGTGTCAAAATAGAAAATCTTGAAATACACATTACACATATAGTGAGTACAGCATTATTTTATTTTTATTTTTTACCAGATTAAACAGAAATCACAACCTTTCTCGAACCTTAACCAAAGTGATTTTGTTCCTTAAACAGGAGTCTGGACACCAACTCGTGATTTTGGGGCTGTTACCGATGTTAAAAGTAGCACTTTGACCGATAGTTGATACTGATGTCATGTGTTGTGATTGTTATTTATCTTGTCTCTTTTGACATTTATTTCCCCTTTTGTGCCAAGAAAAGAGAAATAATTATTTTAAAAAAACTTTTAAGTTATTCAGTCCTTCATTATACTATCTTTGAATGAGCACAAATTCAACTATACACATTTATAGAGCAACCTTAAACTGTCCTTCACACACTTTTTTTTACAATATAAAATATATCATAATTCCTTTGCAGTATCTATTTTACATTGCTGTGAAAACATCAAGAAATTTCTCTGTCAAACAATGAATTTATTCATGTTTCTCACCACAAAGCTACATTTTACCAAACCACATATGAAACCATTATGAGAACATTCGCCCAATACTCTGTTTTACCAAAGACAGCTTGAACGTATCATAATACAACTACATGCAACTTCTGGCAGTGCTTAGTTCCGGCCACCAGCTGCTAACAGATAATGTTATCTAGCTCTCCTCCTGCCGATGTCAATACGGATTTGCATTATCAGGGAAATAACAGGATGCGCCCCGATGCTTTGGTCGTGAGTTTACTGGGTCCCTTTGTCACGACAGCATCCCAGAGAAGATCTCTGTTTGTCCCAAACACGTTTTCTAGTCTCCCTGGGACAACTGAACAAAGTTAGTCTTGAGTCATGCTTTTTAGCCTGTGCAAAATTGATGCATCACAATGGAAAAACATCGGCCCCTGCCATCGGTGTATATCATTTTATTTGCCGGTTGGCTGATGGCAGTCAAGAAGGCGAATATCTGCCGATGCAATAAATTGGTGCATCCCAACAAATTAGTGTTATGAAAACATAACTTCTAGGAGACAGGGTTGGGTTTAGTGTCAAAATGCTACTGTCCCGAGCCCTTCTAAAAACTTTTTCCCAAATGACATGATGTAGGTTTCTGGATGATGACGTTGCTACATATAATGTGCCTCTTCTTCAGTGAGCCAAGTCCTCTTTGAGAATTGTTTGTTATCCATCTTCCAAATGAGTTACACTATATTCCCCTTACCCAGAAGCTTAGCATGAACTGCTGTGGACGTCACGTTAGTTCAGACCTGAAAGTCGCACATTAACACCAACAAACGTACCAATCATGGCAGTAGTAACCCAGCAGTCTCCATGTTCTACGAAGTAAAATCACAGTTTTTTCCAAAGGAGTCTGGCGGCTTTGAGGAGAGCGAAGTAACGGCTCCAGTTCCCTGTCAGAAAGGCCTGTCTGACAGCAAGGTAAAGCAGTGAAAATACTGCACTATGCAAAATTACCTCAAACAACCCCACATAAAAAAGATCAAAACTATCTCTTTCAGTTATTATTATTGTTCAGTATCAGTGCTCTAACCTATATGGCACTGCTTTTTGCTAATGGCTGAGTGGGCGTTTCTATTTGAAAAACCTGGAAAAGAATGCAGATGGAGTTAACCTTTAAAAATACTTAACACTGTTTCAGAAGCTGTAAAACATAATTATATACAATGGATAAGCTCTGTATTTGTTGTGCCACTTCTCAACAAAACACAAGGTTAAAGTATGATGTAAACTTTTTTTCCTGTAAGCAATACGAATAACAGCACTCTGAGCACTCAGACTTTGAGCAGTCTCTTGGATTTCTCAGTGCAGTCAATGTTTTCTGTTCTCCCTGTTGCATAAGCACTTGTTAGCCAATCGTATGAAACCTCGCAGTCAGTATGAGGCTGGTATCAGTGTAAGCTCAAAAACTACATCTACATGCAATGTGATCTCTGCTCTAGTCTCTGATTTTTGGCCACAGTGCTGAAATTCCTCTTTGTCTGGTTCTAGCCAGTCAATCTCTGTTGGTATGGAAGAGAGAGGGAGGTCATAGTGGTGCAGCGCTGCATTCAAGTTGCATCAGAGTATGTCTGTGTTTTCATCTTTTTTCATGTCCTGTGCGGCTATAGTGATAACATCAGAGGGGTTGTTGGGGGATTGTCTGAGAGCAGGAGTGAATGACCATGATTTAAACTCTTCACATGCAAAAAGTATTCAAGATTACTATTTTTTAATAAAGGGTCCAATTTAGGACATAATGCCATCTTCAGCAAGTGAGATTTGAGCCTTGTTAGCGTGGACTGTTTTGACAGTAGAGGAATATTCGATGTGAGTAGATATCAGCAAATGCTTATGCACTGCCTTCCACCGCTGCCTCTGAGATTATCTTGGGGAAATCCCATCCCTCAGGTCATTTTGTGCTAAACGTCCTGAGATTGAGTGGAGTCTGGGAATGCTAAAATCTGTAAATGCATCACCGCAGACATCTCAAGAGAGGCCAGGGCTGTCGTGGGCAGGTGTGATAAACACACATAATACAGGAATGCTATTTAGTCAGATGGACCTCCCTGGCTCTGTGTCATGACTTTGCAGTGATGTAAGATGTTATTCTTTTTCCTCGCTGAGACATATACAGTATATATGTTTGTTAACGAGGACTGTCTCACTTAGGCTCTCTGGTATGTTCGGCCCAGATGGATGAAAAATGTATGTGGAAGGCCGACACTTTGTAGTGGCCTTTAATGCCTCATATGGCTGCTGTCTCAGTGCACACACACACACACACACACACACACATATGCAAACACACCAGTTCACAACAGCTTACTGCTGTTCACCACATCTGTATGCTGCTAAGACCAAAACTTTGTTGCAGAGTTCCACAGCAAAGGCGAGGTCAGTGGTTTACAGTACAACAGTGCACTTTAAATTAGCAGAGTTTATAAATGTCTTTATCTGAGTCGCTGACCAGTACCCTGTGGCAACATTCTGAGGGAAGATCAATAAGCAGCATGACCTTCAGCACGGACAGGGGTTTGCAAAAAGGGCAAAATCAATATTGTAGCTGGATCTAAGCAAACGTGTAATGAAAAAATGCTATGGGACAAAATATGTCATATAATGTGCTGTAAGAAAAATGACCTGTGTCCGAGCTGACTGGGAATAAACACTTTGATGTGTTTATTAATCCTAACACACTGCAGAAAACCCATGAGCCCAACATGTAAAAATGTAATCAGTGATACTTTTCAGCCCAACTAGGATGCTGCGATTACAAAAATGAACATAAATTCGACGAAGTCCTGTGAACTCTGCACGACATTGCAATGGTGTCCAACTTTTCCACAAGTTTGATTTCATAGCGTAGCATCATCAATCTCACTTCAATCTCACTTCCTTGTGGTTATGAAGATGCAGACATGTTTGACACAAATGTCTCACATAGCATAAATCATGAGCCCTTTTTAAACAGGAATTGTGCAAATTTGCAGGAAAGCCCAATCAGTCTTCTTTCAGCACTGGCAGTATAAAAACAAAATCAGTGAGTGCAGCATAATGCCGCCTGCCTACTTTTGTTCATACAGAATGTGCCTTTTTTGGGGCAATGGGGGGGCGTGAGCAAGTAACAAAATGTGTAGCTCAGCGTGTGATGTAAACAGTGATGTGGGAGGGAAGCCGCGGCTGGTCAGTCCGTCTGCGATTCTCTCGTAAGTCGGCCCGTTCTTCACCGTCCCCGTCATCTGACGGTTAATGGCCTCTTCGTTTGCGAGGGCAAGGAAGATGCGCAATTCCTTGTCTCCCCAGTGTCTGTCAGGTTTGCGTTTCCCTCTTGCTACTAGCTGCTCGCTAATTCCTGCTATCAGCTGTTTCCTGTTTATCCACTGCCATTGGGTCTCACGTGTGGCATCATGCCAGCAAAACAGCCCAACATTCGCCAAAAATCTGGCAGTGTAAAAGGGGCTATAGACTCTGAAAAGTGTGGTTTTATTCTCACTGGAACAGGCTGCCTTTGATTTTTAATGAAATATACAAAAAAGCAGCTATTTTAGCAATTGTCACTTTCGTGCCTAAAAACATTGCAACATGCTTTTTCTTTTTAAAAAAAAAAAGCTGCCATGAAATCAGGCATTTTAGGTCGCACCAAAACCCAAACAAAAGCCAGCAAAATCGTGAAGGCGCTGACCTTTGGTGGATTTGTACAGCTCCAAGGGGTACCAAACACATCTCAATGTGTATGATAAAAATAAGAATAATACCTAAGCCCAGTAACATCCAGCGACTGAGTAAGGCATTCAGCCCCCAGTAGCTCTTGTGGAGGTTGTTAGTGGCGAACAGAAAAACTTATGAATGGAAGTGTATTAAACACAATGAAAAGAGCAAATCTGGAAAAAATGTGCTTTAGTACCAGAGACCTCATATTTTTGCTACTTCATATTACTAATGGTCACATGAACAGCAGTATTGTGCGTCATGATGCCAGAATCTCCACACCTTTCTTACTCGACTGAATTCCTACTGTGAAGTCTTTTGGAAAGTAGTCTGACTCATCGGATGTAGACTGTGGCTATAAACATGACGATGCCTGGCTGATTTAGACCAGCATCCCCCCTTCCACTATATGCATGTTACTGTTTTCTGATGTAACAACCAACATCCTGAAAATGGCAAGTTTTGATGAAGATTTGGATCGTACAATAAGGCATGCCTACATGTTATTTTGGTGAATTGTTGTAAAGATCTACAGCGAATAAAACAACTTGTGAACACACCTCGGAAAAGCCGAGACTCCATCTCGCAGGACTTTCACGTCCAATGCTGATCCATTTGCTCCTCAAGAGCTAAGGTACTGTATAGTCAGGTTTCATGTCTAAGGCACTGATTATCATTTATGTTTGTCTTTTTTATTAGAGAAAGTTGAATTACAGTCTGTTTTTTGTAGTTCCCTCTCTGTGGAGTCACTTTAATGACAGTGCTCAACTCCCCGCATGCAAATGTTCCACAAAAACAAGTTCCCCCCTGACACTATTTTGCTATTTGACACTATTTTTGGGTACAGTCACTGCATCCTGGGCAATGTGCCGCCGAAGATGATTGTGATTGGTTTAAAGAAATACAAACAAAGGCAGAGCATTTTTTACCTTATAGTGGAATGATAATGTGTGCCTCTGGACCTTTCTCGAGCTCAGACACAGCGCTGTGGAGGAAGGTCTGGCTACGCGAGACTAGTAAGAAAGTGATGGGAACATCACTATTGCTTTCGTATTAAAATGTTAAATCATAGCTTTATCAACTATTCCAGCAGGTCCAAAAGTGTCGGCCCATCTATTCACTGGAGCCCTTTTTGAAATATATATTTATCACTCACAGCTCAACTCATTTCGAATTGCGAAGAACAATTTTGAATCTGTCTTGATTTAGCACAAAGCCAATTTTTGAGAGCATGAGATATGATCACTTTCACAGCACATTTTCCCTGAGCACTTTCTCCTGGTATTCATTTGAGAGCACTTGAGTTAGATGGTGTTTTTCCTCTTAGACTTCTAATAACGCCTTGTAAAGTCCTGCTGATTTCCCTTAAATGTTTGTTGATTAAGAAAACAGGAAGGCAGGCATGCCTTGCTTCATTAGTTACCCGGTGAGCAAGGCTTAAGGCTCGCACCGCCCAGGGGGCAACTCTCATTCCAAACATACACAACTCAGTACTGTAAACAAATGCTCACACATATGCTGCACACGGAGCGGCCAAACACACACAGATGCATGCTTACGTCTACGCATTCAAGAATGTGCACAAACTACAGATGAATTCACAAGCTTGCAGTGTTTCATACCGAGTATTCTCAAACACACACACACACACACACACACACACACACACACACACACACACAGAGGTGTGATCTGCCAGGCAAGGCCGCAAAACGCTGCTATGTGAGAAAACACCTCACAAAGCAAACAGAGCCTCACAAGGCAACCGCTTGTTCCAAGGCCAGAACCCAGGGCAGAGCTCCTCACATCTCTGTGAGAGGAGAGGAAGGCGGTAAGAGAGGACAGAAGAGAGCAAGTGATCAGGTGAGATCAGACTAGACACGATAAGAAGGCTTGAAAAACATGTTGAAGGAGCAAGAAATAAATAAGGCAAGAGCGATGAAAGAGAAAAATGAGAGTACAGGGACCACTGACGATGACTGTTTTAGGGGAGATGGCATGAAAGATGACGATGAGGAACTAAAAGACAGCTAGGCGGCTAAACAGGGTTATGATAGAATGGAACAGTTTTCTTCTTTTATGTTTTTACCATATGTATAATATTAGGACTAGCTAGTTCAAAGAAAACAACAGTGCTGCTTGTTTACTTCAGTATCTTCTACATGGATCATCAACTGTTGCTGATACTGACTTTTTGCCTCTGGCACGCAGCTTTAGCTTCAGCTTTTTAGCTCCATATAATGTATAAAGTCATCATGTGTATATTAAAGACCCCTCTAACAGAAGACTGGTCTTTAAATTGAGTCGCCTTAAAAAATCAAAATGTCGGTCAGAGACAGCGTTTTTAGCCCATGTGAGCTAATAGAGCTAGCCATCTACAGCTGATAAAATCTGCCAGTGACAGCTAAAATGAGAAATAAGAAGCTGCTTTTGCCTGCCTCCGTCTGAAATGACAGACCATTGATTCACACATTCATGTCAAATCTGCCACCGGTATTGAAAATTGTGTCATGCCAGCCCGTTCTCATTCCAAGGTTATCAAATACCAACGCTTTGTCATGCCCCTCGTCATGTGATTTTGACTCCAAAGGCAGCCTTCAGCGTCTTTATGAGACTCACTATGCTTTCAGTTTGCTCCAAGGTAAACTCATCCACTTAACACTAAGAGAAACTGATGCAGTATGAAGAGTGAGAAAAGCCACATAGGGTAGAAGGGAGGGGAGGTGGATGGGTAAAACAAAACCTGACTTGGTTAAAGGCTGCAGTTCAAAGGCAGAGCGGGTCGTCCACCAATCGGAAGATCGGCAGTTCCATCCCCAGCTCCCCCAGTCCACATACCGAAGTATCCTTGGGCAAGATACTGAGCCCCAAATTGCTCCTGATGGCTGTTCCATCGTTTGAATGAGAGCGTGTGAATGGTTACTGAGTAGCAGGTGGCACCATGTATGGTACCCTCAGCCACCAACGTGTGAATGGGTGAATGTGACTCAGTAGTGTAAACAGTGCTTTGAGTGGTCAGAAGACTAGAAAGGCGCTATACAAGTGCAGGTCCATTTATCATTTACCAAAGTAATATTACATAACATACATACCTATGCTCTGTGTGAAATCAAAACTCATCGCTGTTTTAATCTAACGTTATGTAATTAACATACAGTCATCACACACATACACGACACGACATATTTACGTCACATTACGTTACATGGCAAATGTATTTATTTAAATCCAAAACATCATCTTTTTTCCAAACCTAACCACGGCCGTTTCACAACATTAACCACAGGTTACAATGTGTTTCAGCTGTGGGTCACATAGATAGGCTAAAGGGTGCCCTGCGCATTGCTATGAGACACCATTGGACATGACATAGCGTTCGTACTTGATGCCCTCCAAATGAGATTGGAGGCACATTCAATGTCAAAATGGTGTGCAATGTTTTGCTGTGGTTTTTTAGGGGGTTGAGGGGCATGACTTTTGAAACAGTGTGCAGCGAACTTTAAGGAACGTTTTCTCTCATTTGGTGGGTGTGTCAGAGGTGTTACCCCAACAGCAATAAATAGGTACATCTTTACCTATTGTACATATATTTCACATTTGGTTTGGATTTGTAAATATATGTTTCCAATGCCAATAAAGCCCTTTGTGTTGCATTGAACGCCACCTAACTAAAATCAATCAATTTATTTGTCATACAAAATCAGAAAATATGACAAATAAAATGGTATTTCTGTGTGATTCCGTAACACAACAGCGTGTTTGACACAACGCCGTAAATAAATGTTTTGCTACGTTTTGTCGGGGCTGAACGCAGCCTGGTTTGGCCATGCAAGATCATAAAGCTTTACAGCAGCAGTAACTGAAAGGGATGAGATGTAGCAAACAGTCAGTTGCTAAGTGCCACATAAAAACTGCACTGTAAACTTCACAACTAGAAGAATACATGGAGCAAGTCTTACTGTAAGCCAGACTACATCTGCTATAGTTCTGGTTAGTTTCCCACTGAGTATTTGGCATTTGACTTTTTTTGAACTTTTGAGGTGTCTATGCAACGGGGCCCCAAATCTTGCTATGCTTTCTGCAGAGACAACAATGAGCCATGAGGTCTGGAATTCAACATCCAACAGAATATATTTTCACCCCCTCTCCCCTTTCTCTGTCTCAAAACGCTTCCATTTTCTCTCAAGCAGAAGCAGACTGTTTTGAGAAATGTGAGCTTGTTATGCTTTATGATTTGCAATCTGGCGTCTTATTGACACGTTGCCTCCTCTACCACAGGAGAACCTTTCAATAACATACTTCAATGTCCCGTGTAGCCTCGCACGTAAATGGCAAAAGGTTGGTCGAGGCCGTAGATGTGTTTTTCAGGCCTGGCTTTTTTAAAGAGTCTATTCTAGGATGTTTCCAGCTCAGCTCATTCTGGATGACTGGTATTCCCCTCTATAGATGTGAATCTTGCACTAAAATTCATCCATAAAGGCAAGCTGCTGCCAAACATTGTAATGACTGCGCTGGTGCCAGGGAAAAGTTGAACATGAACAGTCTCTCAGACAAAGCCAATCTTTTGTTTTTGTGGCCAGAGAAATACCCACATGTACAGTAATGACATTAATTCTCTACTCGCTTATGTTTGTGAAGGAGCGTTTCTTTCTTAAATTCTTGCTGCTAAATTGCTTTTCCCTCTAAACTATGATAATTGTTTCGGACACTTTTTCCAGTCTGGAAACCTTTACTCTGATTGGATGACGAGTTGCCCAAGTGCCCGGTTTCTGCTCTGTTCTGCTGCCATATACATTTTGGGTTGCTGTGATGCCTGGCACCCGGCGTACAGGCCTAGTTGTTTATGTTGGCTATGGGAGGCCTGCCAGCTCGAGGTCCTGGAGCTGTAATGAAACGCTATACTGAATATTTCCCCTCAAAATCAAAACAAAACCGACGTCAATAGCACTTATTAAACATCCAGAAATCCTTCCTCTGCGTCGGTACGCATTGTAGATGTTTGCTTTATTGGCAACTAGAATTGGCGAACGCATCGCTCACAGAGACATGTTTGTAATGCGTGTGTTGTTTATGATGCACATCTAAACAGTCAGTGTTCTTGCTTCTTCTTTTTTTTTAGATGGCATCCAGTTTGCAGAGCTTCCAGAGCTCCCTATCTGTTCTGTCTCTCCCTGAGCATCTGTTAGCCATCAGTGAAACACCACTTCAAAAGCTATAAACTGGAATGAATAAATAGTAATCAAAGTATAAAATAGCACGGGGGGAAAAAAGGAACACTTATTTACCATCTTGACAGTGTTTGTAGAATGTATGACTTTTTCACTATTAAAAAAAACATGAGGAAGTCATTTGTCTCTCTGTGAACAAACGCTATGTTGAATTTGGTGTGTTATTAGTATGTGTGAGTATGACTTTGTGTGACAACATAAAACCAGTGCCACAAGGGAATTGAATTGGAAAGCAATTTTATGTTAAAAATTGGGTCTTGTCTCCAATATGTTTTTCTGCAGAATACCAATAGATATGTACGGAGATATATTGCATATCCTTATGTAACAATAAACACTTCTGAGGCCACCACAATGTTTCTGTGCTCTTATATTTCACTTGATAATATCATTTTCTTATTGCTCCATAGTTAAACTTTTGGTAAACCATAATTGAGTTAAAGTCAGCTGATAGTTCTGACTTCTTTTCATTGGTTTGGGGGCTTGAGGCCTAAGTGTATGCGTCTGCGTTAGTATCCGTGTGCACCCACGCGTGTATTTCTTTTTCTGACCTTGCAAACGCGTGTAGGATGTCTACAATCTGGGAGCCGGATCTGGACCTCCAGCTTCTGCAGGACACCCCGCTCTCATTGAGATCCAAAACGACAGATTATCTCTGGCATTCCACATCTGGAAGCAGTTGAGCGCCGAGGAGCCGCTTCTTCTGAGAAATATACAAATATGTAGGACAAAGTGCACATGAATGGAGGGGATATGACTGCTGACTGTATGCCACTGTATCTAACTATGTCCGGATGGGCTTTGAGGTTTGGGTTAAAAACATTTATTGGGCTTTTCGCTTTATCATTTTAGGAACTATCTACAAACAATATATTTTTATGCTGGCGTTGACACCTCGTCTCCACAAAGCTCTGTGTGTATGTGTCAACTGGAGGCCCATTCATTTCTATGGGAACCTCTGTGATCTCTGATATGAAAACTTCTTTTGTTTTGTTTATTTGGTCCAGAATTTGCCTGGAGTATGTTGACAATATGAACTTTTGTGGCAGATTCTGGACAAACCGTATGTACAGTATACAGGAAGGTAGCATAAAAACGGTTAGCATCACACAGCTAACTTAACCCAGCAGTTGAGCGATTCACCGACACCGTTGTCGGTGTGAGATTAACAGTTCAGTGTCAGATGTGAACCACTGCTGCAGGGCTTATATATAATACATATGATATTAGTAGTGATGAGATCACATTGTTCTGTGGTAGCTCATTGCTAAGTGTCAAAGAAAGCAGGAGGAGAGCCACTCATGGAGAAGGTCCTCCGTGTTAAGTGTGTTTCCAAAGCTTGTGAACTATTGTAAAATTTTACAACATTTGATAAAAAAAGTGTTGTGTATCATAACTTATTCCTGCATTACTGAAATTACATACTTAGCATCAGCAAGAGGGGACCTTCTACAGCCATATCCATTTCTTAAAGTCATACCTGTTTTATATACATAATTATCAATTTTAACTATGCTTGGTGTGCCTCTGTAATCATCTCTTAGCTCACTTGTTCTTCAATCAGTCTTCCCAGACAAAAGCTATTTAAAGAAAGCAAAGTTAATTGCAGGGTTTCATAAAATAGTCACAGTGTGAAGTCAAGTGAAGAGACAAAATGTTCTGACAGGAACCTCTGTGGTTATTATACATAATGGACCATATTCACAAAGAGACACCTGTGTGAATACCCACACCTACACGTGCATACACACACACACACACACACACACACACACACACACACACACACACACACACACACACACAATCATGATGATCATGTTCTAGGCATTTGTGGATTCATTAACACCCTCCCATACATGTAAATGTTCGTGCCACGTGCTCCTGCTCTCTGGAGTGTGATGTGTGGCTGAAAGCATTTTTATTTTCATGTGAGATGATTCATGTGAGCACACAGCATGGTAATCACCAGCTAGTTGCTGCGCATCAATCAATTAAGAGAATCTGTCAAAGACCCATAATGTTTTTAATACGCTGCCTCTTCCACTGGCTGAGTAATTGCTACATAATTACTCAGAGTCATCTCAGGTAGATCTCTACCTGGTTAAGTCAGTGCCTGAATATAAATGCGCAGAAAGTTAGTTTCAGGTGGCTGGTTTGAAAGCAAAGCACTTCTCGAGGGAGCTGCTGCCGCAGTACATATTAAAAAACTGAACTGATAAAGTGATGATTAGCATTACACCTGCAGGAGGAAGAGACTGAAATCAGGAAAGCACTTTATGTGACTGACAGATTTGATTTTTGACTAAGGTAGATCTTAACGTAATGTGTTGAAAGAAGATCATTTCCTTAAGTGTAGGCCAAAGTAAGTAAATGTACCAAGCTGTAAAACTACCCAGTTAAAGGAGGCTAAGGTGAAGTAAATTTTTAAATATTCTATAGTGCAATTTCTAACTATTTTCATTATGGATTACACTGCTAATTATTTTCTAATAACGGGAAAATTGACAAAAAATGGATGCTGCCACTGATTGCACCATGAATTGCACATTCTTTGCAATCACTACTTGCCCCATCTCAAAGTCCGATTCACAAAAGATATTGTACTAACAATATTACAAGCGCAAACACGCTCATAAAGTTTTGTATAAACGTGCAATTTGCCCATTTTGGTGTGCCCAATTGCAATTATCCATGTGTTACCTTTGCAGCAAGAACACAGTAAGCAGAACTATGGCGAAGAGAGAAATAGAACATTTTCAGACTAAGAGCTACAGGTTTTGACAGGGTGCAGAGACACACCTGGCATGATAATGGATTCACCTGGCTACAATCACTCCTGCCATAATTACTAGAGGGTCTGGGAGTTATCACCAACTCTCTGAAGATACTAATAATTTCACTGTAACTGCTATTGGCACTTATCTCTGTGAACTTTTTTAGTGAGGCTCATTTGCATAGAAATGTGGCAGTTTGTGCCAAATATATCATATTACCTATTTTAAATATGTGCAAACAGTACAGGAGCACTGGGACACTATTTGCTGAGTGGCGCAGTAGGAGTGAATGTCACCCTTTGTGGCTGCGTTGAGAATTGCAATTTCTTCCTGTATTATTTGCAGTAGCCACACAGTCCTTCTGTAAATTCTACCCTGACTGTTTGAATTGTAAAGATTGAGAAATCAGTAAGAAATGTAAGAAACTCTGAAACTCTGAGGAGAAGAAGTTCATTTGAAATATTTTGATGACAGCACACAGCTGTACACACAGGTGAAATAAGTTTAAGCATTAAGCACTTTTGAATGGCTTGTTTGTCCAACGAAAAGTCCAACCTTCAAAGTCAAAGTAATTTAATTTAAGATGCGGAAAAGCAGCAAATTCTGAAAATTTGATAGGTTGAAACCATAAATGTTTTTTTGGCATTCTTGGGTGCGTTTGTAAATCCAATCTGACGCTCTACACTAAAATGAGAGCGTTGTTGTTCAAAGGAACAGAATGCTCATTCATTCAAATGAACTGTAGTTAAAAGAATCATGTGATTTACTTGACCGTACTTTATATTACCTTGCCTTCATCTCAAAACACTTCTAAGTACTTGAGTGTTTCTAACACACTACAAACTGTTTGATTCTGATGAACCAATAAATTCAGTTTTGGTTGACAAAATCTAAAAGCCAAGCCTAAATTACCCAACGTTATCAACATGATAACACTGCATGCTGAAATATTCAGAGTGAGTGAGTCACAGTCTTCACAATCTAATAAGAAAAGGCTTTGCGTGGAGCGATATATTGACATTCAATCCCGCAGTATTTGCCTTTCAAATCAGCCCATTGATGGCATAAAAGTCACAACAGTCACAATCCAGCTGTGCCAGTTGGAAGTGACAATGGCGTGGCTTCCGCTGCGGAGCAAAAAAGCAACAAGCAGGGCTGAATCTTTGAGCCTTTCATACGATCCTGCCTCTTCCATCCGCCTTACTTTTATCATCCGTCTTTCATCTTGTTGTCAGCAGATATAGGATTCATCAGGAGGGCGATGATAAACAAATGTCACCCCTTGTCGTCCTGTTTCCAGTGTGTTCAGCCCCAGTAAGCCCCAGTTGGTGTGGCAGATTAATGCTGTCTGGCCTTGTTTGCCGCTGACAGTGGTACCCGCATTCAGGGCCCCTTAGTCTCTCGGCTAATTAAAGTCATTCTTCAGTAATATTCCTAAATCAACTGTTTCCTCTTGCCTATTTGAGACCTAATTGGAAGCATGTGCATTCAACCCAAAGGGCTCCTTTTAACCCCTGACACTTCAAGAATGTGTCTGTTGCGGTCATTGATTTTCCTTTGCTGTTTTCCTTTCTTTATTCTTGCAGCCAAAGAGAACGTGTGACTGTGAGCGTTTGCTGTTTATTTATTATGTGTGTGATGTGTGGACCAGATTGCAGATGTGGTTACGATGCTTTTTAGGGGAGATATCAGCGAAGTGTGCGTCAGCCTATGGATCTCTATGACAACATGTAATTGCCAGGCTCCACGGCCGAACCCCGTGCTTCATGCTAAGAGGGTTGAGCTTGGGTCATGTCATCTGTTGAAGGGAGTGCTATTTCACAAGAGGAAGCGGCAGAAGAATACATGATTTGCATGGATCTTTGACAAAGAACATCGAAAGAACAAATACATCTGTCTGCAGAAGATTTGCGACTGAAATGCAAAGTGCGTTTTTTGATTTCACACCGATTTCATCATCATGATAGTGCTTTTACAAATTCTCTCTGACACAGACACTTTGATTAGATACTCCTTGTTTACAACTTTGTCTTCTATATTACACACATTATTAACACATCCCTGGATGATTAAAGCATCTGAGGATGAAACAATGTTGTTTGTTTGTTAACTTAACTCTGCATACTGACACTGTATGTCTTAAATGTACTGAAAACTGTGAAACTTTTCTCTAAGAGCACTGTGTGCAATGGAATTAATTGTTTCTGTAAATTATTTTATATTTCTCGGCTGTTAAAGCTCCTTTGTTATTTAAATGCTGTTCTCATTAGACAAATTGTCTCTTGCTTGACTTCAATGTGTGTAACAAAGCAGGCTGCAGCTTCAAGCCCATTACCAACAAAGGCAACGCAGTTAGGACTGGTCTTGCAAACTTCAGACACTCGAGAATACGCTCTTGTCTTTTTACAGCCCTGGACCCAACAAATGTTTTGCCTCTGTCTGCTGCAGTAAACAATGGCTTTATCTACAAAGACTGGCTGCCTGTGAACTTGCTTTAATCATTAATGTCGCTCCATTTCGGTGAATCTGCAGGTTGTTAAGAGATTTGGCTTACAAGTCTGTTGCGCTTTCTCCCTGCCTCACATAAAAACCACAAAACAAAACAGGCGTAAAACTCCATTTGGATGCGAGATAATTTCAAAGACAAATGGTTGTGATATTTTCCAGGGTGTTTATTGGTTGAGTGGAGCGATGGCTGTGACTCACTGAAGCGCCCGAGCTTGTCGTTTTCACGCGGGAAACAAAAACAGGGATTGGAAACAATCAGAGGAGAGAGGCTGCGAGGGAGATTGATTTCTCAGCCACCATTTCTGAGCCATTAAGCTTTACCTATCTTTTTTGCACCTGATCCGCCTCTCCTCACACACCTGCTTCCTTACGGGACATTAGTTGTGTTCAGAAGGGAGATAAGACACACTGCCTCTCAGCCCCTGTTGGTCAATACATCCATCTTGTACCTATAGCTGTGAGCAGCAGGCTACTGTACCTGTGCAAATTACTGTTTACAGGCAGACGGTCATTATTGTTTTGCTCACTGGAGTGTCTTCACATAGCGAAGTGAATCGTACTGCGAGGACAGACAGAAAAAAAGAGACATTATTATGGTAAGTGCAAGCAAATGCTGCCTTCTGCCTCTGCACAGGAATATTCAACCAGCAGCGACAAAAGATGTAACTCAAGAGGCTCGGCTTTATCAAAGAACACTGGTGCTTGTGTTGCAGTTGTACCCACAGTGCTCTTGACTTTAGAAAGCATTGATTGTTACTTCAGGTGTATAACACAAGTCCATATTCAAAACCAATACAAACAAAATAAAACTAAAATAAATTGAGAACCACTTTTTAAAAATTGCCCTGCAGTCTTCTCAATGTAGTAAAGGTCAATGCTTTTTCTGATTCAACTCCATGGTTCTTTTGAGGCCACAGTTTGTAGTGTGATTAAGCGGAGGTCTTCAGAGCTCTAAAATATGAAACTGAACAAAAATCTAAAGCTTTCTGAATCCAATCCATGAATGTGGTTGATCCAAACTGACCCAGGCAGAGAGAGAAAACCAACAACTGACAGAATGATGCACTACAACTTAAAGGGTTCACATACTTGTCTCTGCACCGTCACTGTAGCCATGGAATGACTGTAACAGAGAATAGCGGCACTATCTACAGTGCAGTCACCAGTAAAAGCTTCTAAACACAACCGGATATATTCCAGCAGGAATATGATCCAAAATTGGAGAAAAATGAACAATATCCTCAACCAAAGTTATATGTTTCCCTGATGTTAGCATGTAGCTACATGTAGCAGTGCACATGCTGCCAGGGAATAACTATGTGAAGCAGCACCTTCTCCCGTTAAAAGTCAACAACAAAAGCTTCTAAACCAAAATCGTCACAACCGGACACGTTCCAGAAGGAGTAGGATCCAAAACTGGAGAAATATTAACAACATCCTCAACCAAAATTACATATTTCCCTGATGTTAGCATGTAGCTACATGTAGCAGTGCACTTGCTGCCAGGAAATAACTATGTATAGCAGCACTTTCTCCAGTTAAAAGTCAACAATAAAAGCTTCTAAACCAAAATCTTCACAACCAAACGTGTTCTAGCAGGAATATGATCCAAAATCGGGGCGAAAGTAATAACTCTGGCTAGGCTACGTATTGTAAACACTTGCAGCAGTGTGCCTGGAGCAGATGACCATAAAAAGAAAGCTATCCAGACCTGATGGCAGCTTGTCTTGAAAGTAGAAAAATAAAAGTTGGGAAAACAGTATTCAGAACGGTGATAGAAAATAAGGAAAAGCATATTGGATCCTCTTTGAAACAATACTGAAATGGCCATACATAGGCCTACATCGAAAGAGTCACGGTAATTGTCCCTCCTGTCCTTTCTGGATGTGTAGTGATCCCCTTCCACAGTCCTTAAGTTGTGTAAAAATATTTTAAAAAGTCTGTATAAAGTTCATTTTTGGGTTCAGTCTGAGTTAATCAGACTAAATTATAGTCTGTTTAGTACAGAATACCCTCTTTGTGCTTTCTGGGACAGAAGGTTACAGTCAGTACAAGAAACTGACTTAATCTGTTGAACCCAGGCTGCTGGAGCCTCATAGGGATTCAGACAAAGTGTTGTAGTTTTGCTTTTTGATGTTGTCCCTCATCACTTTAATCACAAGCACATTATGAGGAAATCTTTCAATTGCCAGTATGAACAGGAACAACGATTATAGCAACCATAAACTTTTTAATGTACAGTGGTTCAGTTGAATACTGTTTAGAGGCAGACTTGAAGAACTGCACAATTTCCACAATTTTCCTTGTGATGATGCACCATGTGATCGGAGCTGACAGTGAACCCTCTCTGATCCATCTGGCCCAAATGGATCAGTTAGGTGTGTGCAAATATGCCCTGTACACAACTGATTGCGGTATAAGTCATATTGACTCACAACCAACTAGACTCAACTTGGCTGCCACATTGGGTCATGCTGACTGGGCACCAAACTGATCTCTGAAGAGCTCTATTGTCAAGTAAACATCACTTAAGTGTCTCTCTATCATGAGTGTCTACTTGTGACCTGTCCTCATTTAGGCTTTAAGACCAGTTTCCTTTGATTTTTTTGATTTGCATATGTTGTGATGACTTCTGAGGCTTTCACCTACTTATTTGCAACTAAAGTAAAAGTAATTTGCCTTGCCTTTAAAATCCAGCTCTAAAAATACTGACACTCTTATAAGACAAACAAATCCCGCTGAATGCTAAATTTGACTTAGTGTGTAATTGGGATTTTCAGTAGCCGCAACAGTCGCATATGCAAAGCTATCTCATGTGGGCGCAGGAAAAGGTCTCAGAAATCATGATGACATATGCTAATCAAAAATATCCGCAGGACATGTTTTCCTGACAGCACTGCAATCTACAGCCTCAAATATGACCATGAACTTGAACCAACATTTGGCAGTTTAAAAAAGACTTTATGAGCTTCACCAAATCACAATTTACTGCAGAGCCGTGTTGCTGCATTATAAGGAAATTCTGTTGTTTCAGTGCCGGGTGTTTTAGCCAGCTGCCATCAAGCTGAGGTCACTGTGAGTCGAAGAGAGAGGGATGTTTTGTGGTGTCAAAGGTCTTGTGGAGGCGCTTGGCCACAGTGGCCTCTGCTGGGTGGTAAGGGTAGAGCATGCAGGGGTAGAGATCAGTGATTGAAGTGTGGAGGAACGCGGCGGCCGTGATATTTATTCAAGAATGGGCTGATGATCGCTAATTAGCTTAATCCCGTATTAAACGATAATGAATCACACTCAGCCAACTGTCGTGGTGTATTATAATTGACATGGATGGATCCCAACTGCTTACTGGGAGAGGCTGTGGGATGCATCTGTCCTGCCTTTGCACAGCTGCTGGAGAGTGATGACAGCAATGTTTGGCTTTTTAATTGAACTGGAATCTAGTGGTGTTTATGAGATTAAATCAGAAGCCACTTGTGAATGGAGCTCATGAAATTATGGCCGAAATGTTTTTATGACACGGGAATCAAGTATACTCTCTCGTATAGGCTTATCCTGAAGAGCGATGTCCTAATACCTGACATTAATTAGCATTTCTGAGATAACATGCAAAAAAGAATAGAGGCTGGGAGCAGCAGGAGAGCTCTCACTGTGTATTACAAAAAGTCAGCCCAGTCGCCAGAAGAAAATGGTGGCATTCCAAGTTTCTGCAAATCACCAATATGTAACATGTACATTGCTAAAGTGTTATCTGGAGGTGGGGAGGATGGTGGATTGTAGTCCACTTCAGGTCACAAAAAAATCGGTTGCAATTTAGCGAGTCATTACAGTGTTTACAGCTTTTTTTTAGCCAGCAAATGTGGATGTTTTGCAGCAACACGTCATTTTATCAGCAGGGATAGCGCCACAAAAAGTGGTCGTTTTTTACTGAGACATTGCTGCATATCCAGGGGGAATAGTGCCACAAAAAGCATTTGTTTTTCACGGAAAAATATCTGCATTTCCTGCTGGGATAGCATCACAAAAATCAGTTGTCTATTTTTTTTCTAAGAGGATAGTGCCCTGAAAAGCGGTTGTTTTTTGCTGAGGCATTGCTGCGTTTCCAGCGGACATTGTGCCCTTAAAACCAGGTGTTACAAGCTGTTGTCCCTATGAGAAGAGGAAAAGATCACCAGCTGCTAGGCTACTTTATACAATGGAAAATGTCATAGGCTTGTGCTAATAACATTAGCATATTGTATTTGTGGGGAAAATGTGTCCAGATAAAGACAAGTGTTTGTCTGTGAATGCTGTGAGTTATAGTGAAGCTGATTTGTGTACTTATGTTTGAAATTGTCTCCATGTTTAATGTGTGTTTTGAATCAACTAAACTTTACAGCACTTCAAAGAAACCTCTGCCGCCGACTAGTGTTTTGGAGGTGTAACTGCAGAGTGACACAGACACACCACCGCACAAGTATAAATGCTCACAACGGCGTAGGCGACGTGCATGGGCTACATGCGTAGGGTCTGCGCACAACTATAAATCCCACTTAACAATAACCAAGTGGTTTTTGTGCCTACACCCAACCAAACGTTATCCTCAGCATTGCTACATAATAGCACACAAATGTAATTAATCCATGGTTTGCAGAAACAAAAGTTAAAAAGTACAAGAATAGAAAAACAAACAGAGAACACACACAAATGTACCGCAAATCTATATAAAAACAACGGTTGTGTTTAAAGGCAAGCTTTAAGACAATGTGGAAACATTTCTCATATTAATAAATCTCAACCACAGACGGAGAGAACAAACGAAACTGGTGTTATAAAACTAAACTTTCACAGCAACAAATGACATTTCCTGAGAGCCAAACATGCAGCCTACATATACAGTAAGTGATGTTTTCCCATAAACTACTCTCAAAGACCTCACTAAAGCTATTTTCAGCTTGTTTAAAAGTAGCCAAGCTCTGATATAAATCAAGTAATTGCTAACAGAGTCCCCATGATGCAATTTTAGCTATAAGCTCCGAGAAGCAGGGATCTGCCATTAAAGTGGAATAAAATGATACAATTTAATTCGTCTCTATTGAGTGGCCTAATGCCTTCCTAAGTCAAGAGTGTGTGGCGCCGTTTCATGTTTAAAGAAGTGCATTTTACGTGGTAATTGAAAGGCTTTTATGTCACAAAGCGTTTGGGTCCAAAGCTAGTGCTGATGGATTAAGCCTGACTCTGACAGAGCGATATAAAGAGAGGGCATTTTGCAGAGAACACATGAAAGCATTTCTTGGATCTTAAATGATAACTTTAATCTACGAGCCAAATTTTCCACAACAACCTACAGATAGACGGGGCTTATGTGTCATCATTACAGCTTTGGCGGATTGTATTACTGTATTCTCACACAAAAAATGACTTGTGTGCAAGAGTGACAGTTAAATCAAGATGCCTGCATGGAAGTGCTTTTTGGTATGTCATCCTGTTACAGTTCCACATTTAATGGGATTAGAGAGGAAGCTTTTGCTCGGGGGACAACTAAATCTGGAACGAAACGAGGAAAAAAAAGACATTTATCATACTTTAAAATTTGCTTTTCTGTGCTTTAAATCAAATTCTGTTGCTGCGAGACATCTTAATTGTGCTGTTCCTTCTGTCCCCGGTGGAATTTCCTATCAAGTCATTTAAGTATGAAAAAGCATAACCTTTGAATAAATGGCAAAAAAATTCCCATGAGACCAGTGAAGGCTTGAGAGCAGCCAAACCCACCAACTAACCAGAAAACCAACATCACCCTCCATCACTGCCATGTCATGACATCATCCTGCTTCCTCTCTACTGGTGTCCCTGTGGTCTGGACTCCTAATTCTCTGGCTCGAATACTGATGCTCTCAAAAAGGGCCGGGCGACTTAATCCGACGCTGAGAGACAAGAAAATAATAGCGCTGGGTCCTGTTCCTGTCTCTGTCTCTCTGCAGTATGTCAACGTGAATATTCTCCCCGTGAAGAGTGCCGTGATACAACCTGACATTACCAGCTCGGATTGCCCCCAAATTAGATAGAGTTAGTTTGCTTTGGCTGCACTTGCCGCTCCACAAAAACCTGGACACTGTATAAACTCCAGAAATGTCTTTAATGACAGACACATGGCACTGAAATGTGACCCCGAGCGAGAGATAATCACTGTCATTTAGTGTTAGAGCAAATCAGTGTGGGCTATTAACACTAAAACCAGTACAGACCTACACCAGCGGTAAGGGAACAGTTTGGTGAGTACAGGGACAAGAATTTAGACTTTGACTGCATTTCATCATGGTAACATGTCTCCTTGCTTCCATGACTTGCTTCCTTTCCTCCCGTCTTAGTCACGCTCACGGGAGATGCAAGCAGGGAAGGCAAGGAAGCGATGGGAGAGAAATCCTTGGTTCCAAAGCCTCAGCCTTAAAGGTCCGATGTGTAAGATTAAGTGGGATTTAGTGGCATCTAGTGGTAAGAATTCTGAGTTGCAACAAGCTGAAACTTCTCCAGGTTAGAATTCCTTCAGTGTTGATTGTTCAGGAGGTTTTTGCTGGGAGCCGAAATATCTGCAGAGGTCTCTTCCTCTCCAAAACAAACCAACCCAGTGATTTAAACCAGTAACAGCAAATTAAGCAGTTTCACGTTAAAAAAATCTGCACAGCCGCCAACGCGTAAATGGCTCTATCGAGAGGGTATTCGATGTGTCCATTTCTGTAGACAAGGACCTGCTCCCGATGTAGATATACACTGCTCATTCTTTGGTAACGAAAACACAATCATTCTTATTTTCAGGTAATTATACACTAAAGAAAACATACTTATCATATTATATTCCATTTTTGCCAATATATCCCCCTAAATCCTACACACTGGACCTTTAGGCAACATAAGTTACCATGACGTGTTGCAGAGCTGCATCAACCATCAAACCAACTTGTATAAATGTCTACAGAACCCTATATTTAAGAACAATTTTAAAACCTTACAGTATCTTTCATAGGTTGATCAATAGATAGATAGATAGATCGATAGATAGATAGAAATATAGGAACATCTCTTCAACAAACAATGAACAATTATTAGTGGTATTATGAGGCTTTGCTGATTTTATTCATTATTAAATACTCCCTTTAAATCTTCTAATTAATGTATATTATTATATTATATTGCATCTAACCATGTAATTGTGTTCTATTCTGAGTAGATCCCTATGTACGACACTATAACTGAAACTGTTAACGGCTTTAGGTGGGACTATTTTTTGTGTTTTCAAAAGACTTCAAATGATCTGAACTATTCTTTAATAGACCAAAATGATTTATCTAGAAAAAAAAATGGCAGAGTAATCAATAATTAAAATATATAAAATTGTTACCCAAAGTGAGCGAGTAAGCTAGCTGGTAATGTTAGCCAGTAACTACAGCTAGCTGTGCACGCTGAGGGATTATTATCAACATTTCAGGATCCACAAATTTAAATTTTACCTCCAAATTAGGTGGTTTGAATAATTTGGCAGAAGTGTTTCATGTTTTTTCGACAACTCTTATTTCTTGCCCCTCAGAAATTTGATGTTGGCAATGTAGCCTAATTCTCTGATTCAGGCAACCTGTATCATGTAAAAATGTTATCGTTAGGCTACTCATCCAAACATAGGCAAGAGGTATTAAAAAGAAACTAAAGCTGTAATTTATTGGAATTATCCTTATATTCACACTTTTTACTGCTGACATTTTAAATTGTCAGAGTAGGAGAAGCCTACAAATAGCCTAATTTTAATGTTAACCAGAGAACAAGCAAAATACCAAGGCCCTGGAACCTGAAAAAATGCTAACAATGTTAGCATTTCATGACAAAACCATGCAGTCAATCAGTATTATTTTTTAAAACTTGTCTCTTACAATCAAAAAGTTTTTTTTGAGTTGTAGACATTTAAAGCCAACATAAGAAAAGATAGAGAGCCTAATCATTAACCTAGGGCCAAGTAATTCAGGGCTCTGGCTCCACAGGGAGAAAAAGAGAAAAAGAGGACAGTTGGCAAAAGGCAGCATGGGTAGCTGAGAATTATAGACCTCAGTTTGACTGCTGAAATTGTAACATTTAACCCTGCTGTGAGAATAAAAAGAGTGAAGTAGCCTTTTCCTGACAGAAGCTGAGAGCGATTCAGTGCACTGTTCACCAAACCCTATTTTAGCATCATCATTTTGTACTTTTCATGTTATAAAAAGTTTTTACTCTACGGGTTCACCACTCATGGATTTTATCCAGCTGTGCTGTAAGAAACACCTGTCACTTCACAGTATTTCTTCCAACATCTCCCATCGACTTCTCCTCATTTTCCCTGCAACTTCCACAGTCGAACCCATGTGTAATGACCCATGCGAGCTCCCTTACTTTTCGTTTCCAGGAAGTAACGTTCGCTACACCCTCAAAACAAAAGCGTACAACGCAGTTTTTCGCCAAATTATGTCACATTTTACAAAATTGCTCCGTAAATTACGTTGTAACACGAGAGACTTTGTATGTGTCGACAGTCCGCGGTCCGGTTAAAGTTTACCACCGACATAATTTGTACTTTATTCTTTCGCTTGAGCCACTTTGCTAACGTTTGTAGCAGGCTGAGGAGTTAGCATAAACAGCTAATGTTGCTGTAACTTCATGTGGATAAGGGTTCACAGCAAGACTGAGCCAAAGGCGACTTTGAATGTAAAAGTGGACGAGTGTTCATACACAGAGGTGGGTGGATAAGCTAACGGCTACTAAGTAATTTACTGTGTTGTGTCTGTACTTTTATGTGAAAGTTCATAGATATTTATTTACATTAATTAGCACCTGGCAGGTTTCCAAAGAAATAATATAACAGTCAGTCGTTCCAAGCAGGTGCAAGTGTAGTAGGTCTAGCACAAATTATTCACCGACATTTTCACGTTTCTTTGAAAATCTGATACATATATATATATATATATATATATATATATATATATCTTTGCCACACAAAATTATTTTGCCCCAATTCAATTTAAACATAATGATGATAAATTCAGTCTTTGAGCTTGCATCCACCTGTAGACTCAGAACCTGTGATAAGAGGTCACATGGAGATAAATCTAATTTTAAGGGATTATAAGCCTAAAGGCTGGGAGCCACTGTCTCTCATATAAATAAAATTTACTTTTAAATTATTAATTAAATTATCTAACACTACATTATAACAAAAGATATCTTAGGGTACTTTTCATATAGACCACGTCTAGATCATAGACTGTATAAAATAAGATCAGTGGTGAAACATTACTCCCACTTAGGGTTGCAGTGGTGTATACCGTGGTATGAGATTGATGTTTATCATACAGTGTAAATTTGCTTATATTGTATTGGAAAAAAAGGCAACTGGACGGGGATTCTCACCTGTGCATCTCATTTCCTCCTCGACTGCCTGTCAGACATTTTACACATACTTTTATGTAAGAAAAATGGTTTCAATTATTTTAAAAAGCATTTGTTTGACAAAATCAAAAAGAAACTGTTGTTTTCATGTCTTTGAGGGTCATTTTAATTGATAATAATAATAATTTCGTAATACCGTGAAATTATTGGAGACAGTTATCATACCTTGAAAATCTCATACCGTTGCAACTCTACAAATGAAAACAAGTGCACTGATACACGTTACTAATGTCAAATCCCATCAAGCAAAAATAGTTATGTCTCCATCAAATCATCATTCAAGTCTGTTTTGTCAGTGACATTTTTTTTTAAATATAAGGGAGCAAATGATGTTTTGTGAAGCTTCAGGGCTTAGTTTTGACTTTGTGACCTCTCACCACTGATGTTTGGCAGTCAATTTATCACTAGCAGGTGTGTCAGGTTGCTACCTCTGGTGAGATGGTGGTCTCAGAGATGCCTTTAAAAGGGACAATTTAAAAGATTTTGTCATTTGTAATGCAGCATGTTGCTATTATCATTGGAGCTGCAACTGCAGTTGATTAATTGACAATTGACAAATGACAGAAAATCAAGTGGAAAAAAGTCTTCTTTTTTTTTTTTTTTTTGTAAAAATGCCAAACATCCTCTGGGCTATTTTAACCTTTTCCATCTTGGGGATTTGCTTCTCTCTTTCTTGCCAGCTTTTCTAGTAGTAAACTGAATATTTATAGATTTTTTAGTTTCGGTTTGGGGAAACGAGCGCTTTGGTTATATGACCTTGTGCTTTAGAAAGTATTGAATATGCATTTTGTCACCGTTATCTTCACCAGTTTGATATATAGCTAATATTTTCCTTTCCTTTATTTCACCCACACAGGACGATGCCTCGCCTGCAGTCTGGTGTTTGGAAGCACTTCACCCCAGCTATCAAAGATGGTAGGGAAACCTTCATGTGCAACTACTGTTTAAAGACATACACAAAGAATGCTACCAAGATGCAGATGCATTTGGACAAATGCAAGGAGTACTCTGTGGTTTCGCAGCAGTCACCAGGCCGAGATGGGAGCTCCTCTGCCTCCATTCCTGTTCCCTCCCTCTCTTTCTTACCATCTGCTTCTCCAGGGGGACAGTTCCTCATTGATTCGGTGGATCAGCGCAGCCAGGCATTTGCCGACGAGTGCCTAGCAAGAGCTGTGTACGCCACTTCGTCGCCCTTAACTCTCGCAGACAATATTTATTGGAAAAGATTTTTCAGCGTGCTCAGGCCTGCTTACTGTCTGCCCACCAGAGAGGCCTTGTCCTCTCATCTACTGGACTGCGAGTATGACAGAGTGCAAAGCCAGGTTCATGAGGCCATTGGAAAAGCAGACTGTGTCACCATCATCTGCAGTGGCTGGTCTAATGTTAAAGAAACTGGAACTATCCTTTTTTCTGTCGCAACTCCTGTACCGTTTTTCTACAAATGTACAATGGTAAAGGAGCAGACACACACAAGCACTTATATTGCTGAGGAGCTGAAAGATGTTATAAATGAAGTGGGACCACAAAAAGTGTTTGCTGTTGTCACTGACGACGCCCCAGAAATGATGGCGGCTTGGACTCAAGTAGAAAAGGCATTCCCACACATATCAGCTATTGGCTGCACATCGTGTGGAGTCCAACAGCTCTTCGATGACATAGTTTCAACGCCATCTATGAGGGCTGTGTGCAGGAGAGCTGAGCAGGTGGTGAGATATGTCACAGAGCAAAAAATCTTAGCAGAGACCTTTAAATGCTGGCAGACAACAAAGATAAGAAACCACACCGCTAGTGGGACGACATTGACACTGCCTGTTAACTCTGACTGGACTGGTGTGGTTAACATGTTCAACAGCCTCCTGGAGGGTCAGAACACGCTACAAAAGATGGCTGCTTCACCCACACTTAACATTGAAACATCTATCAGGGTCAGGATACAAGATGCTTCATTTTGGAAAGAGTTAAGCAGCAGTCGAAACCTGCTCTACTTGATTGGGAATTACATTGATTACATGAAGAGAGAAGACGCTGTGTTATCCGGTGTTGTTGACATGTTCAGTCAGTTAAGACACCACATCGGAGCTATGCTGTCCAGGTCTGTGCTGCACAGTGCTGAACAGAAAGCCGTCATGGCGTCATTAGACAGGTGTCAGGAGTTTTGCGTAAAGCCCATCCACGCAGCAGCGTATATGCTGGATCCACAGCATGTCGGACAGCAGACACTCTCCGGGGAGCAGATAAACAGCGCTTACTATGTGATTTCCAACCTGTCACACCATCTAAATCTTGATGAGGGTAAAGTGCTTGGCAGCTTCGCCAGATTCTCAGCCAAGCAGGGATTATGGAAGGGTGCCGGGATATGGAGCTCATGCCAGCACGTGTCAGCATCCACCTGGTGGAAAGGGCTGTGTTCCTCTGAGCCGCTGTCCGCTGTGGCCTTTGCTATACTTCAGATCCCACCGACAACAGGTGCCTGTGAGCGCCTGCGGTCACGCTTTTGCAGTACAAAGGTGCAAGGTTCTCTCTCAGCTGACAGGGTGCAAAAACTGGTGGCAGTACAGACCAATCTCAACCTTATAGAGCCAAGTGATTGCGACTATGCTCAGCTGGAGAGTGAGGAAGAGAAGAAAGTATCATTTCAATCTGAGACTCAATAGTAAGACAAAATGAGATATCTGAAGCCATGTAGGGCAGACAGCATGAACTGTGATTCTCATTCCTTGTGAAGGAAATATATTTAGAAATAGCCTTACAAGTCAATAAAATACAGACAAATAAATTCGGTTTGTCAGATTAAATGTAAATTTCCTCTGAGATGTCTGAACTTGCACTGTGCTCTTATTCCTCTCTTCACTCCAAGGTCTTGTAAAATAAAAATGAAATGCATAATGAGTGACAGAATCTGATGCCTTATTGTGCTTTAATCATATACAATACAATAGTTATTTTGCACTTCCTCTTCAGTTACTGTTTCAACTTAATAAGCACAATATGAAATATTAACAGACTAACAAGAGCTCTTATCTTCTCTTTTAGAGTATGTTGCTAATAAATTCAGTTTCAGTTTATTTTATTTAAGAAGCGACCGTGAAAAATAATTAATGCTGCCGATACAAAAATGCCAGAATTACGGTAGCCAAGAGGCTTTTTTTTTATCTGTAGTCCCTTGGCCAAGATGTATCATAAGGCTACTTAAAATACAACAAAGCAAAAAAACACAAACAAAAAGACAGGGCATACAGTTTGAACACGTCTTTAAATACATCAGCAAGAGAAAGAAAGAAAGAAAGAAAGAAAGAAAGAAAGAAAGAAAAAAAAAGACAGTACATGCAATCTAAAGACTGGAAAAAGGTTGCACAATGTTTTAAAGCAGTAGAGGCAGTAGTGACATGCGCAGATATAACAACATTGCAAAAATAGCAGGACATATAAATAGCAGCAGAAAAGACTTCAGTGCTCACACATGTATGTATTAATCATCCATTGTTTTAATTGGTTACTGAAAGATTTATAAGTGTGTAGTTAATGTAATAATTCGGGGAAATATGTTTCTTCACTTTCTTGTTTGTACAGATTGAACAAATGAGAAATAACAGTTAATTTCTGAGCTTTACAGGTGCTGGTAAGGTTATGTTTCCTTCTGACAGAGCCAGGCTAGCCTTTTTGCAGTCTTTTGCTAAGCTAACCAGCTTTGCTACAGCTGGGCTGTATCCTTAAATTTACCGGGCAGATAAGAGAGTGGGAATCTTCGTATCTAACTCTTAGCAAGAAAGCAAATATTTCCTAAAATTATAACCTTAAAGGGAAACTTTGTATTATTGAACCAGGACCCTATTATCCCATGTTTTTGTGTCAAAGTAACTAATGTAGACAACAATTTTTGAAGCCTATCCCGGCTGGCATTGGACTGTGGGGGGAAGCCAGGCCACCCGGAGGAAACCCACACTGTCACAGGGAGAACATGCAAACTCCGCACACAAGGGCTCTCCTACTCTAGGTTTGAACTCCTACCCTGGGTTTGAACCAGGAACCCAATTGCTGTGAGGCTACAATGCTAACCACTGCGTCACTGAGCAAAATTTTGTTACACACAATAACAAACAAGATCAAATGAAAGGTAAAGAAAAACATTGAAATTATCTGTATGGTCTTTTCCATAATGTTTAATGTTGACACTTATATCAACAATCTGAGCCATCAGTAGCAAAAACAAGAACTTTTAGTGGACGTACATTGACAATGCCAAATGCCCTGAGTGGTAACAGCTTAGCCTGTTTCAGTGCTGCCGGCTGCAGTGCTCTCATTTAATACTGGACCAGTTTCAAAAATTGTTGTTTCCATTCAGCACTTACACACAAAAATCTGGGGGAAAAAGGGTCCACGTTGAAAAATATAAAAGTTTCCTTTCAAGGAACAAGTAATTCACATTTATCAGTCCTGGGATTGTAATACAAACCAAATATATGCAGTTACATAAGTACAAAAAGTGACTAAAATGGACAAACTCCAACTTTAACACTTTTCATCAAAGATTTAATGGAACATAAAACATAGTCTTAGCTTGTAAGAAAGTTCAAACCCACAGCATCACAAAGAACTTCTGTGGCAAATCACTGAGTGTGTTTTCTCACACACACTCATTCACTGCTCTTTCCGTCAGCCTCTCTGCTGTGGTCTGCTGGTGGTTTGGCACCAGGGCGTCCTCGGGGGTTCTGAGGGGAGATCAGGGCCTTGTAAATACTAGCATTATTAATCTTAATAGGAACGATCCAGGACGGCTCTGAAGGTGTCTCTGCCTCGAAGGCAGCAGACCTGCTGTAAATCTCAGGCACTCTGTTGTTCTCCTCTACATCACTCAGTAAATCTCTCACTACCTACATGCATCCTCCTTCTCTCTCTCTCCCACAGTGTCTTCACTCTGCTGCTTATTGTCTGTGCTGCATGGGAAGATTTTGTAGGCAGTGACAACAGATGTGTGGGCAATAATTAGAGCGATGGTATATATCCTTTCACAGATGAAGAGAAGGCCATTCTCATGATGTGTGCTGTTCATGACAGATGGCAGTGCGTCGGTTGGTTTTAAAGTCGCCCTTTGTGTGATTTAGTCATACCAGGCAGATTGCATGTATTTACTGTTGTGGTGATTTTTCACTCAGGTCGTGATTTCGTCCATTTTTCATCATTTGTTACGAGCCTACATTTAGTGTCAAGTGTTTTCAGCTCAAGAGGTGTTTCTGTTAGTTCATAGCAATGCCTCATAGTATAAATCAGCTCAAAACACACAGCTAATTCAGTACTTCGTAAACGACAAACTTAAAAAAAAATCTGGTGTAGGTTTATATTTTTCTTAATGGCAACAAAAGATCAAAATCTACAATGTGTTGGTCCACCATCTGAGACTTTTCATCGTAGATTTCAGCAAACTTTGCTTAAACAGGAATCGGGGAATAGTCAAAGACTATTTTGTGCTGTGGATTAATACACCTGGTGTGCTCGTGGGTATTTACAGTAGCAGGATGTGGGATTGAATCAAAATAAACAAGTATCTGCGTTCATTGTAATGTCACCCAGTGCAACATTTTGGCTTAGTGCATGTTTTTAATAGTTTTTGGACAACAGTGAAGGCCTATGGCACACAAAGGAATAAGTAGTGTCAGGCTTTGAAAATGGCTTCACAGTCAGAACAGATCATTTCAATAAAATCTACAATATTACCAGCATTATTCTTTTAAAGTCACTGAAGAGTTGAACCAAAAAAAAATACCTATAGGTGTCATTTTAGGGGTACTGTGAGGCTCAGTTTATAGCAGGGGTGCTCAAAGTTTCGATGACCAAGTACCAATTGAGGAAGCCAGCATATCACTGAGGGCTGCACACATTCAGGACATACGATTTCGGCCACTTTCACCAAGCAGACCCCTAGAAATTCTCCATCACAGAAATGCTTACCATGCTTAGCCACCACAGTTACACCTTCTCTACTTTTCACAGGATTTGTAAGAACTAACTGTTTGGCAGGTAAGTCTTGTTAAAACTGTTCAACCTTATGTTTGTGTTTTTCACCCATGAACTTGTCACAGGATTTGTGATCAGTCACATATGTGCTTCGATAAGGCTGATCACCTTATCTCTCTCCAAAGATCTCATGAAATAAGAGTTAATCCATTTTTCCTGAAACCTCCTTTGCTCCTCAACCGTACAGTGTTTTTCCATGGCGGATTTTCCATCTCATTTCCAAATTAAACTGCCGAGTTATCCACTGAAATTGCTAGTTTTCACTAAGGGCGCTGGCTCTGACGACCGAACGCAATTCCCGCAACATAAAGTGTGGAGCTGCTCCATAGACAATTAATTAGGAAAGACGTTCTAGACGACACTGAGATAACCCAGGGCATTGTACTGAATATATGGGTACACGCTCTGTGTCAGAATTAAGAATAAAGCTGATTTGGGTATAGAAGAAAACAAATATTCTGTGGGTCCACAAAATTCAGGTTCTCATTCATTGTTTATGGAGCAGCTCCACATTTTATACTTCATGACATCACAAGTTTGAGACTCACTTCTCTAGTTTCTGACTTTGAGAGAGAGTAGCTCATGTTCACAAATTTTGGTGGAACTTTCCTAGGCCGTCTCTGTGAAAAAATTACAACGTTACATTTCAGCATGCAGTCCACTACTGATGAAATGCAGGCTCACAACAGTATTGGCTAGACACAGTGCACTCAGGAATCTCAGATGGTGGTCTGGCAACAATAGCCAAGGATGGAAAACATTCTCTTTTCCTTGGGGAATTGTGATTGGGATACTGATTAAGCTGCCTGAATTCCCTGTTAGAGTCAGCACGTTACCCAACAGATTTAGATGTCTCTCTTAACTCTGGACATGTTTGACTGCAGATGGGGCACCATGCAATTTGTTTGTAGTTCTGGGCTATAAAGCACAGTGCTAGGGTAGCTACATATTATGGTCCAATAATTAATGTCAGACGAGATCCAGTGGAATTTTGTAATTATTCATGTCCACAAAGTATGGTTGCTTTAACAGCTGGTGCCAATAGGACCGTAACTCCTCCTGTCAAGGACTGATAGTATTATCTTGGCCTGGAACAATGGCTGGCTTTAGCAGTGACTGTGTGTATCAGACAGAGAAGGCAAGTGAGCAACCGGTGCGCTGCTTACACTGCAAACAAAAGCTAGCTTGTCTGAGGATCATTGAGAGGAGAAAGTTATATTTTTACTCTAGTATCAATGGCCGACAGGCCTGAATATAAAACCCTGAGAGGAAAGGTACAGTATAAGATTTCATCAACAAGTCTGCTCACTCCCCCTCTCTCCATGTAGCATATGCTGCAGCCTGTAGGCTATACTGTTAACTGTGTAAAGTGTATGGCAGCTTGGGTGAACTAAAGGAATACTTCCCTCACAAATGACTATTTGTATGTTATTTACTCACCACATGTTACTTTTAATTTGAGAAGAAAACTGTTTTTCTCCCATGCCTCCAAATAAACAAAGAATCCAAAATCTTAGAAAATTCTTGATGAATTGAAGTTATAGGGGTCCATGTTTAACAAAAGCAAAACTATATAAAAACCTGTATAGTACAGCATAATGTAAGTCTCATTTGTTCAGTTATATACTCAGTACTTCGCAAGCAGACAGCACATTCTGATGGGGAACTGGACTAAAACTTATCTAGCACTCCTGAGAACAGGAGCTGCTGGTCTACTGCTGCCTCAATCTGTAGTTTGTTTGTGTTGTTGTGTGAGTTTGGTAAATCTGAACCAACCCTTCAAAACAGTAATGTCACACAGTAACACAAACAAACTACAGATGAAGGCAGTGGTAAACCAGCAGCTCCCATGTTCGGCAAGGTAAAATTAATGTTTTTGTCAATGGAGTCTGGCTGTGAAGAGAGCATAGATAAGTTTAAGATTTCGTGCAGTTCCCCGTTGGAAACTGCTGTCTGTTTGGGAAGTACTGAGCATACGACTAGATAGATGAGACTTGGATTATACTGCATGAGTTGTGTGAGAGTTTGTCGACAGATGGTTTGAAATAGTTTTGCTGTTGTTATATATACTTTATTAATCCCCGAGGGGAAACACAGTTGCCCATGACTTCAGTTCATTGAGAATTTTAGTTTTCAGATTCTTCGTTCCCCATAGGAGTTTTCTTCACTAATTTAACATAACACAGGGTGAGTAATTGATATACAAATGATCATTTGGGTAGTGAAGTATTTCTTTAATCTGTTAATTAATCCTAAATCATTCAGTCCATCCTAACTATTTAGAAAAAGCCATTCTTCATGTCTTCAGTACCTAATGTCACTTCACAAGGTCAAGGGAAATGGCAAGAGTAACAACCTAACGTGCATACCTTTTGGCATGTAACGAAAACCAGAGGAAATCCACACAAACATGTGGGAAACATACAAACTCTCCACAGCAAGAACGAGGGTGGAGATCTGAAGCCAGAACCATCCTGTTGTGTGGAGCCAGCGCTGCCCACCAAACCACCCTGCTGCCCAGTTAAAATATCTAATAGAATGTTTCTGATTCTGAAATCAGAAACATGACCTTGATATACATTTTAATTTGCAGTAAGTCCCTTTCTGCATGTCTGTGGTGAGTACAGCCAAGCTACAAATCACCGCCTCCACTTCATCCTTCTCATCGAGTCCAAAGAGGCTCACCAACTGCGTCAGAAGGACAAGGCTTTATTTAGAGATCGCCATTGTGTCAGACTGTTTGGCCATGTAACCGTTGCTAACATTCAACCTACTGTAATAACAGACCGGCACCAATTTGCAGCAAGAGCCTCCCATCATTTTCTCATTCCTCACCCAGGCCAGCACCAGCCCACCCATCAAACCCACTCCCCTCCAACCCCCGTCTGAAAAACAAAAACAACAGATGGGCTGTGCCAAGGAGACTGTGACTGCTTCTGGCCATTACCACAGCTAGGAGCCGCAGGGGTGGCGGGAGGGTTGAGCTGCTTGGGTTGCAGATATGTAAAGTAACCTGGTGGCAAGGAGAGTCTGGGCTGTTCTCCGTTGCATGTCGTGTTCTTGCTGCTCTCAGCACCTTATAATGCTTTTATAATTACATTCCAACCCAACTGAATCATGATTAGGTGATAACAGCATTTTTTTTCTGGAGAACCGGCTACTACAGTATAAACTCGTACAGCAAACATCACGTAGGCCAGAAGAAGTACTCAGATCCTTTACTTAAAGGAATAGTTTCAACTTTTTTGAAGTGAGGTTGTATGAGGTACCTATCCATAGTCAGTGTATTACCTACAGTACATGACCTCATTGTGTGACTTTGGTGAATATAAACTATCCTCCAACTCACACAATAACACAGAGTGATTGAGGCAGCTCCTGTGTTCAGTGAAGTAAAATATTGTTTTTGTCAATGGAGTCTGGCTTCGAAGAGAGCACAGATAAGCTTCACTTTCAGTTCCTTTGCCTGTCAGAAAGGGCAGTTAGGTGGCAAGGTAAAGCGGTAAAAGTAATGTAAATATAGCACACACTTAAATTGATATTGATTTTTTTGGGTGGGACTTAGGTGGCTAAAATATGTTTTGCTGCTGCCCCCATCAACAGCAGGACATTGCTTAGCTTCCATGGCAGTACTTCTGTCTTCTTCTCCAAACTGGAAGCATGCTGATCACCATTTACTGCAGGTACTATGTTGACTATGGAAAAGTCCCTCATTACATCAGTAATACTCATGCATCAATCTGTAAGTAGCATTTTACTGTTGCTGGCAAGCTATAGCTAATTATAATTACTTTATATACAGTTTGGTAGTTTAGTTCCTAACCTGAGAGTACGGGCCTTCTGGGGGATCACAGTATAAATGTGAGGGGTCGTGAGATGATTTCTGGATTATTAAAGAAGAGAAAACAAAGTTTCACTACACGGATTTGTGTTCATTTTTGGAATCTTGGCTGAGTTTTTGTTAAATATTAGAAAGTTTTACTTGCCTTTAACAGTTATTTAAATGCAGAAACTTGTTGAGGGGTAGTTGAGGGGAAACTTCTCTTTGGTGGACCGCTGACAACTCATAGACATCTAAAATGTGACAAGGGGGCCAGTAGACACTTTTGTAACGGATCAAAAGCCGAAAAAATTAGGTTAGCATTAGGGTTTAGGTACTGAACTCTGTACTTGTAAGGGTAATGAGCAAATTACGGCAGCACTTAGTCAGAGTACCGACTAATGTTGAAATCGTCTGTGCCAAATGGCACCACCTGAGAATATCTGTGTGAGAACGCTGGGTTTAGACAAGGGGCAGAAGTGCTGCTAAGTGCCCCAAAGTCTGGAAGCCAGCCACAGAGCTCTGAGGCTAGCAACGGAGTTCCACAGATCTTACTGGTAACATCATCCTTCCCTCTGAAATGTAGTGGAATAGAAGTATAAAGTAGCACAGAATGAAAAAACTAAAGTACCAGTCCCTCAAAATTATACTTAAGTACAATACATGAGCAAATGTACTTAGTTACTCCAGTAATTAGAGAGACTAACCCTCTCTATTCACTGGATTGTAAGTACTTAAACATTTATATTAATTATACATATTCATGATTATGTAATGGTGAAAACAACTGGCTTGTGAAAACACTGCTGTCAGCTGTAGGTGTATTAATTTTTTTTTATTTGTTTCACCCACTTGCATCAACATCTGGATACAAGAAAGAAGTTAAAACGTGTTGTTGTTTGGAAGTGGTTTGTTGCTATGAGCCTGTGTGTGATTTTGGTTTGCGTGATGTTGCCTCACGAGGACAGAGCACTTGGTAGGAGCTGGCATCACACACAACCTCATTTTATTCCAGCAAACATTGGCTTTAGCTGAAAGCCGAGGGACTCATCTGGGATAAAAAATGGCATGAAATAACCCAAATAGTAATGGCTCTGTTGGGGATGATACTATTTGCACTACATAGGAGGTCTATCTATTTCATCTTTCAAAAGTCATTTTGTTTGGGGCAATAGCAAGGCATTCTTATCAGAAAAGGTTGTAAAAAATGGTTAGAGACTGGAGGAGACCATGAAACAAAGCCCGTTCAAGACGGAGGAATCTTACACTGTTCACTCTCAGTGCTTTCCTACTATTGTGAGAGAGAAAATAACATTCATTTCTTTTATTCCACCTGAAGAGAAAATGATAGTCGCATTGGAAATACCAATTTAAGCAAGAGGGAGAAACGGGCCACGTGACACATCGTAATCATTAAAGATGTGGGAGAGATCTGCATTGAAGGCAGGCCTTGAATCTGCTTTGCTGTTGTCATCAATCATCTCCGGGGGTGTTTTCATCCCCTGTCTTATCTATCTCATGCTTACACTCCACCTCCCTGCCTTCTCCTGCATCCCTTTTATCCTCATTCTCCATCTCATGTGCTAACTCAACATCATCTGAGGATTCAGAGGAGAAATCAAAGTAAAGATATGAAGGGAAGACGGTGACTTCCGCATTTCACCTCCCTCCCATAGAGACCAAAGGTCGGGCTCCTTTGAATCAAACGTCTCTTTTGTTCCTATCCAGGAGATGAAGTGAGAGAACTGAGCCGGGCCCGAGCTGCTCTTGGAACATGTTGCTGCTCTCCTCAAGCGGCAGAAACCTTGGTGGTGCCAAGTACGCAGCTTTAACTGCTACCAGATGTACAATTATAACCACTTACAACCACCAAGGCCCTTTTGGTGGGCACAGAAAAGAGAGAGATAAACTACTTGGCAAAATAATGAACATTCTGCAGAAATATTTATCTGTTTCAGCTTTAAACTGTTTTTTTAATATGGGTATTTTATTGTTTCTAAGACACAGATTGTGTGTTCTGAGCCACATAAACCACTACAGAAGTTAGTATGTTTTATAAGCTAATTATAGCCCAAACACACGCACTGAATAAGTGAGGGTGTATTGATTTTCATCCAGCTCATTATTGAGGCCAGTTGAATGAGCCAGATTCTTTCCTCTGTTCCAAATGTAGAGGGAAAAAATCTAAATAGATTTCTAACTTGCTTTATTTGTTTCTTTTTGACGATATAATGTTCATTCAAGTTGACATATAGTTTCCTAAGCCGTGCCAGGTGGTATACAACGTCATCTATCTTGTCAAAATGATTTCATTAGCTTTCATTATAGAGACTTGGTGGAGTTCATGGGAAGTTTTAGACAGAGATGGGAGAAAGGAGATAGAGAGAATGAGAAGCATCTGTTTCACATGTTTGGGAAGTCCCCTTTTTCTTCATATTCTCCATTACTCGAATGTTTTTCATTAACCCCACCAGCCTCTGATCATTTAGAGAAGGAATGTTGGAGGTGCTGATATGTTGACAGTTAGCTAAAGTACGTCCCCCCTGCCTCTTTAGTTAATGTTGCTGTGCCTGTCAAGCTTTCTGTTCTAGCACTGCACATGACAAAGATAATGGGCAGATATACCACTCAGAATGTTGAGTAATTTTGGTCCTTCATTTCAGACAGAGGAAGACAAAAGCAGTTTCCAATTTTTAGTAGATTCTGCAGAACTCATAAAAAAGCTGTGACAGCTAGTTATTAAGCTAATGTTAGTTGCATAAGTTGCCATCTTTGGGTGACTTATGCTTTAAATGAGGATCTCGTAAAAGGGGTCTTAAATATGCATTTGATGGCCACGTACATATTATATTGAAAGACAAAGTCAGCATCCTCATGGTTTAAGATCCAGGTAGATGATGTGGGGACTGCCCATTGTTACAATGACCCAGGGGCGGAAATCCCGGGGGGGACAGGGGGGACATGACTCCCCCTTCAATAAAGCTGTACCCCCCTAGAATCATTTGAGACACAATTAATAATTTTTGAACAATGCAATAGTGTTTATTGAAAGCACAATGTAAGCGGTGCTCATTATAATCGCACAATAATGTGCTATTTAAATCTTAAAAGATTTAGTCCCCCCCCTCCCATTCCTAGTAGTGGTATATCCCACACTCTTTCCAACTGGCGGGGCTGCTTGGCAGCAGTAGCCGTGTGGCTGGAACCGCTGCTCACATCGCGCATCGCAGGGTAAGATGTTCACTCACACAGACAAAGTTTAACTTACACAAGTTACAACACATCCCATTTACTGTTACAACAAGCCCCAGGCCCAGGCTGATAACTGTCTGCAACATTTCTCCTGCATTGTTCAAAAGCCTACTCAATTACGAGTGCTGCTAAGCTAAAAGCTAATGATTAAGCTCAGAGTTTAGTGATAGAGAGGACAGGAGAGAAAGAAGAGGGAGAGGACAGGACAAGAGCAGTCAGTGGCGGAGCAATGGGTACCAGTCTGTAGGCTCTCCACCTGTCAGTGAGACAAACATGAATGACGTGCAGTCTAACTGACAAGGAGCGGTCATTACGCGCGACTATTACGCACGGTTGTGATGGAGCTGCTTGTATGGGTACCTGTCTGTAGGCTCTCCTCCTGTCAGTGAGACAAACATGAAAGACGTGCAGACGAGGAGCGGTCATTACGCACGACTATCACGCACGGTTGTGAGGTGCGCAGCGGCAGATTCACAGCACACTGTTTATAAACCAGTTTACCAGTTTAATTGCAGGAAATGTTTAGTTTTAGTTTTAGTTTAGTTAGTATAGACATTCACTCTGCCTGTTGGAGAGATAGAGACAAGATTAAAGCGTCAAATTGCGGTAAAAGATGCTGTATAAAAGACAGGCTACAACTTTTTTTCCTTGTCCCCCCCCTGGAATTATTCTCTAAAATTTTACTGTTTATTGTCCCCCCCAACTATGAAATGGGATTTTCGCCCCTGCAATGACCTAAAATTTCCTAAGTCCCCTTAAGTCCAACAATGTCCCACTGGACCAAAACCCTATTTCTCTGACAGCCCATTATCCCAAAAACAAACACATTGCTTCGAAGTCCTGTTTCTCTGAAAGTACAAACTCTGTCATCCGACTCATTCAAACTCTTTAAATGCTGTGGTATGTTAAGAGATCCAAAGCTTGACAGACCTACTGTACCAAGTTACCGTTGCTAAGCTGTGATCGGACAGTCATGCCCAGAATGAATGAATGAAAGGTAGTAGTGCTTCTTCTCTGTCACTTTGTACAGTATTACAGGGAACCTGTGAAGTCTGCACAACATAATCCACCACTTTGTCTACCTTTTTCTACAACAGTAATCTTGATGAGTCAGTTCAAAGGAAGAATACTCACATAAATCATCAGAAGGGGTATATCTCTTTGTAATAACAATGACAATCTTTAACAGCGCTCCGTGCAGCCAGATATAATGTAGTTTTATGGAAGTGCTGTGGAGACGCTCATCTGTATTCAGGTTATATGGCACCTTAGCTGAAGTTAAGAAAATTGAGTCCAGCATGTCTGTATTTCTTATGGTAATTACAGTATTTTCCAGCATTTAGGCTTGTCCAATTTCTGACTCTACAACAATACACTGTCTGTAAAAAGATGGAAAATAATCTTCAAGGTGAGGGATCACCACTGCAATGCTGCAATACATTTTCTATGGAATGAATGCGCTGTCTGTTGGCCACAGAGTAAAATACATGCAGGCTACAAAAAGTAAGGTTATGCAAGCAAATAAAAAGCTGACTCAGCCAGACTGCGGCTCACAGGTGTGAGACAGTGTATATAAAAAGTGGACAGCATGTTATTACAGGTGTGTAACCACATGTTGACGTACCCTCCCTCCTCTGCTGACAGGGTGCTATATGGTTCAGTCTCCTCTGACCCTGAAGGCTGGGTGAGCACAGTGCAACCAGTCACTGTAACCTAAGTATGACATTATGATTTAGCCTCAGTTTTGTGGTAAGGAATGTAATGACTGAAAGGGGTCCAGGGAGTTGGTGTGTGATCCTAAATCACTACACCGAGGGGTGTGATAAATATGAATGAAGCCTCAGTCACGTAAGGCCCCTGGTCAGGAAGAAGACCATTCTACAAGTTGAACATTTTACAAGGCATTATTGATCTTTTGTCTGAGAAGAAAAGAAAGAAAATGCAAAGCTCCCTCCTAACTCTTTTGTCTCGCACTGCCAATGTAAAGCAGTAATTGAGGTCAGGGGTTCCAGTCATCAGATGGATCATAAAGCCCAGCCAAAGTGATGAGCAAGTGATTTTCTTGAGATTGCTGATCATGGGTGGAAAGAGCACTAAATATATTGCCAGGAAAAGTACAAGTGCTTTATCTTTACTTTGTAGTTTACATAGGCAAAATGATGTAAAAACAAAACTAATTAAAATGAGCTTGTTTAAAATGTTCTCATTAATGCTAATGAGTTGCTCTTAAATTGAGGACAGGCTATATGTAAAAAGACCAGATGAAAACATTGTTAGGAGTTTATGCGAGTGGACTACTCAGAAATATTTTGTATTAACACTTAAAATTACACAGGATAAGAGTACGCAGGGTTAACAAGAGGAGCTCAGTTCACTTGTCTCTGGGCAAATCTGGCATCTGTGGCATTTTCAGACTGTTATCTGCATGAGTCTTCCCAATCTAACTTCTCTTTTTTCTGAGTCCAATCTGGAGGGAAGTAATCCCACCAACTGACACTTCTGTCTCACCAGCCAGGTCTAAGAACAAGTATGTGCCACTGAATAGTCAAACTTGGAAATGTGGAGTCTTTCTGGTGCCATGTTCCAATATTGTTATGACTCAGAGTATGGGAAAGGAATAACAAGTGTGTAGTTCCAAAACGATTTATATGTGAAGGTGACATTAAGGATTTCTCTTTTTGTCATAGCTTGATCCATGTGATCACTCCTTACTAAAATTACTACATTATATATAAACTCACTGATTCTTGGAGCTATCACTGACATCTGAATCCAACTTAAATCCAACACAGCAACGGCCTCTGAGGGTATCTGTACCTTGGTTTGGTACAAAAAATGACTTATTCACAGTTTTATACCACTGTGCTGAACTGACCATTTGCTAAACCCCTCCCCTTAACAGTGATTTTCTGATCATGGTATAGCAACCGTTGGGTATGCCAACAAGTCAAGCTTTGGTTTATCATCTCTAAACATAGATGTATAATAACAACTAAATACTGGACCACAAGATGATGCCGAATCAGTTCAATGGAACTGCTCACCTGGCGCATTAACCAAAAAAGGTTCTAGCTTCCAGGTTTACTTCTGCAGTATGCAGCCCACTGAATATGCACAGTGGTGTTACTCCTGGTGGTCCCACCCGTAAGTTCCCACTGGGCCCATAAACTTGTATGACTAGTGACACTGTGAAGACGTCAACGATTTTAAAATCACTTTTCTCTGCTCAAGGAAAGTTTTACTACCATGGATCAAAATTTATAATAGAAAGCATCATAATTTACCTTGTTTGCAGTTGAAAGTATCCTGTCAACAGTTTTAGAAACGTCTTTTTAACATGTTCATAAATGGGGAAAATGCTTTTGGGCTGCAGGGGATTTTTTCACTGCAATACTGCAAGTGGCCACTAGGAACAATTTGAGCTGCATTCCTGGGGGTTAATTCAAGTTTCCTAGGATAGCGCAGGAATGGACTGCCTTACTCTCCCATATGGAAAAGATACAGATAAATCTTATAAAGTTTGTATCTATTTTGTCTGAAACTTATATGTAGTGCATATGACAGTGAAACCAGATATAAGATCCTTATTAAGTTTGTACAAAATGAAACTTGTATGATTTGGGTACTAAGAACATTATATGATAGTAATTCCACATACAATAGCCGCCCTTATTTATTTGAGCCAGAATACACTGATGAAGAGCTTCGTGAAATTGAAGAATGGAGGAGGAGAGAGAGAGAGGCACAACAGGTAACGTTAGAGGACGACAGAGGAGGAGTGGCTGCTGGAAGGCTTTAGCTCTGGAGATCGGTGGTGTAACGTTACCTGTGAATGCTGTACCCCAATGCCCACAGAAGAGGAATACCTCTGTTGCAAGGAATGGGACCGGTTGCAGCCTTAGCTAAATGGTAAACAACAAACATGGCAGCACACCGGTAAGGTAAGACAACACGTTTACATGTCGTTTCCTATATGTTCTCTGACATTTATCCTAACGATATGAGGCGGTCTTTGTGGAGAAAAAGCTTGTTTAGTGGACTAACTTTGCACTTGAAAGGATGCCCGTTCAATTACGTTTTAACAGGTCTGACGCTACGGCTGTATCTAGGCTAACGGCTAACATGCTAACTATTATTTCTATGTCACTAGTGACTTGAAAGAAATTTAGGACGATAGGAGACGGGTTGAAATAAACTGAAATTTCCCTTTAAGAAAGAAAAAATGGCAATACTTGTTCCCTTTTTACATGACCCAAGTTCATTATGACGGTGCTTTAATAATTGTTGTACCACTTTACCACTATTCTTTTGGATTGTACATCGAAATACATAAATATTGATAACATGCATTACAAAATGTTTCACATAAGAATCAATGGACATTTTGTTCACTCTGGTATGTATTTGTTACATTGGTAAGTGTTGAGATATAAATGTTTCCTTTTCAGCTCAGAAACCCAAAATCAATAAGTGACGATCATCTGGTTAACATTCAGTCACTTACAGTAATACGTGTTCAATAGCTGAAACACAATCGAGCAGGACTCTGGACACTGCATGTACATACATGGTCTAACTATTTGAGTAGCATTTATGGCTTTGTGAAAGCCTTTGGGAAAGTGGACAGTTGACATATAGCTCAGTTGAGTTCTGATAAGAGAACCTCTGGCTAACTTCTGCACAGTGCAATTGCCATATTTTCCTATGGCATATAAACTCTGATCACCCATGTCAATAAAGTGTGAGACTGTAAAAATACTTCCATCCTTCAAAAGCACAACAGAGTTGTTTCTTTGTTTTGTTTTGCTGTAGGTATGACCATGAACAACGTCTCCATTTACAGCAATTCTCTTGTAGTAACTCACCACAGAGTTTGTGGGAACCTCTCTCACTGTGTGGAGAGCAGCTTGGTCACCAAGAGATATTACAAAAAAAACTATATGTAATGGTACATATTCATGTATGTTTTTATACTGGTTTTTATTAAATGACATATAATGAGCTTACATAAAGCATATAAATAAAGCATAATTCCCCTGCAAAATATATTGACTTTACATACAGAAAACATATATATAATGGTATTTGTTCATATATGTAAAGCATATGTCTTTAAAACAGACATATAGGAAAAACTGCAAAAATTATATGTAACATGTATGGAAAACATACTTTGACATGTACTTTCCTTATATACTGCATACATAGATTTCACATGATTCTTATGTAATTCTTATTATTTTCTTGTATGAAAAAAATGCAAAAGTGGCCACTTTCAAGAGTAAATATATCAGCCTTATATGATGCACAATACCTAAAATATAAACTGAAGGTGATGGAACTTCTTATAAGTTTTTTCTATTTCTTTTCCATATGGGGGTCTCCAGCCAATACAAAAATCTACCAGGTCCAGAAAACTCTCAATGTCTTGTCAAGAAGCCGTTCATTTAAATAACTGGATACTAAGGTGAAGGAAAGTGTGACAGAGTCAAATGTGAACGCTGTCACAATATAAATATATTTTATGCACCATGAAACCGTCACTCAGCCTCTGCTATCAAAGGCCTGAACATTTGGATTATTTTTTTATCTTGAACCTCACTGCTAAATTTGTCTGAGAATATTGATGCCTTATTTTGACGCATCGCCATATGTTTTGTCGAAGTGAGAAATGTGTTAATGTTTCACTTGTGGCTGAAAAAAACAGCAACCTGTGAATTCAAGTGTGTCGTAATTTTCATTAATTTGCAGTTGAATATGAAAGGAAAGTTTAAGACTGAAATGCGGTTTCCTTACGGCACATCTTATTGATGTAATATATATGTGTGAAATGCATACATGCCGTGATCTGGTACAGGAGTAGTAGAGCTGTGGAGGAATAATGACACCTTTTCTGGTGACAGCCCCTTCATCCACATTTCATTCTCCCTGGAAATAAAGCTTATCTGATTTCTCTCTGCCCACAATACTGTAACTTTCAAGACGGAATCCAATTTCCATTGATTCTGCACCTCCTGTGACATGCTGGTGATAATATGAATTTCAGGAAATCCATGTGGTGAGATATGAGGCAGGAATGATCATGTGAGCCTCTTTCTCATTGTAATTCATAGGAAACGTTCACATCGTCAGCACCCTCTTAATCCCTCTAGGGTTTTTGTGGCATCATGAAATACTAATATTGGATTGACAGGAGCTGTACATGTATGTGACAATCAGAGCATATCTATGATTAAAAATCTCAGCCGGGATTGCCTTCACATGGCTCTCAACTTGGTGGCTGAGCTGGCAGCTAGCAGCTAACAGTGCTAACAGCACAAACAGTGCCAACAATGGCAACAGTGCTGACATAAGTAACCTGGGAGGGGCGAAGATTGGGGATGATGTTTTTGCGATGATGCTCTTTCGCCACCATGGTTAGGGGAGCAATATCAGTGGTAACTGTCGTATGCGTGCAGTGCAGAGCAGAATACACACACAGGGACTCCATAGCAGTGTACATGCGGACGAACCACAACACAACACCTTCCTATTTGCTGTGGGATTAAATAATCTGATGTGGTAGACTACTGGGTAAGATTACATAGGGCTAAATTTCAGTATATTTTAGGGCGCCCAGGTACCTCACCTGGTAGAGAGTATACCTTTAAGGCTCAGTCCTTACTGCAGCGGCCTGGATTCGATTCCAGCCCGGGCCCTGTGCAGCATGTCATCACCCATCTCTCTGTCCTGCCTTTCTTGTCTCTCTTTAGCTTTCACTATCAGAATTAAGGCATGTGACAGGCATTTCTCACTCTTTAAGCTACTTCTAATTATATATTTTAGTATAACATTCATGGGGCCAGTTTTCTGCATTTAGTAGTACTTTTACGTTTATCATTTATACTATTGTATCTATTTATACTACAGCAGGACTTGCAGTAAATATTTTTACAGTGTGGTATTAGTACTTGTACTGAAGTAAAAGATCTGTTTCCTCCACCACTGCTGATGACTGTGCCCTTGTGACCAATAAACTGTGTTGACATTCAGATTCTAATGTAGAAATAACTCGGATAAACAACATTAAATGAAGATAAAACAGAAACAGAATTAAAGTCTGTGTTAAAAATTCTGCACAGAGTTTGTCTTCATCTGTTTCATATAGAAAGTCTCCTGCCTTTGAGCCAAGAGGGGATGTTATTTCAGTGACAAACTTCCTTAAAATCCCGCGGTCTTGCAGTTTGTTCTGCGGTACGTCATGTTAGCCTCTTTCAGCGTGTGTGGCTTTTCATGTTAAGAAAGAGCACATTCACATGTTGCCCTACAGGTGTGCCGTCAAGAGTATAAACTTTGTCAGTTTACGAGAACATGTTTTATAGAACTGGAACTGGGACAATAAAAACCATCGCAGGGCTGGACTGGAAATAAATAGTGCCACATACCACCGTGATAAACACACTTACTGTACCTAAATCATAGAATACTTAGACTGGTCTGCTTTCTCTCTCGCTGTCAGTTTTTCTCTCAGCTGTGTAGACAGTAAGTGGGATGTTTTTTCTTCCAGCCCTGGGGTTACCTTGGCAACCCAGAAGAAAGAAACGTGCTCGGAGGCTGTGCAAACTGAGGCGTAGGCCGAGTCACGTCTTTTACAAGCTGCAGGGTCCATCCCTGAGCCAGCCGGCCAGCCAGCCACATGTCAGGAGACATGGGCTCTGGCCAATACTTCTTTCCAGTAAAGTAAGGGCTTTCAAATAGAGACCTGCTGCTGCTCAGGTCCTCAGACAGACTGTCAGTGGGTGCAGCTACAGAGAAAGTTAATGTGAGGCATCAAATCTCAGGAGGACCTAGCTGGCGCATACACTATGACAAATCCTTCGCCCTCATGGCTCTCCAGTTTAACAACTCTGATGTTATTTGACTTTCATTCACAGCCATAGAGAATAACTGCAAACAGATCAAGATGGCAATATCAAGTGTGACCTTCCCATCAGACGCAGCTATTAAAGAAAGTGTTGTCAACAATACAACTCTGAATACACAAGCACAGGACACAAGTTCTCTCTCAGTGGTTTCCAACTTCTCTACCCTGTTTGTGGCACTAAGCCCCAGGCCTATTCATACTCAATAAAGGCCTACATATTTTAAAACAGGTTGCAAGTATAAAGTTTAGGATATTTCTTTTTTAACAAAGGTCAAATATTTTCCTAAAACATCTGAGAACTGTAGTTTTTAGCAAATGTTACTTAGACAGGAATAAATAGTGCATTTACTGGGGACTATTTTCAGCTGCAGATGTTTATCATAATAAAAAGAACATGTCATGTAGTGATATTGACTCATTTCTGTGTTTTAATAGTGTATTGACCCAAATATAAGACAACACACTAGTTCTCCAGCAGCTATTGGAGAGAACTGGGGGCGGCAGTAGCTCAGTCCATAGGGACTTGGGTTGGGAACCGGAGGGTCGCCTGTTCAAGTCCCCGTCCGGACCAAAATATGGAGCGTGGACTGGTAGCTGGAGAGGTGCCAGTTCACCTCCTGGGCACTGCCGAGGTGCCCCTGAGCAAGGCACCGAACCCCCCAACCGCTCTGAGCGCCTGTCATGGGCAGCCCACTCTGACATCTCTCCACTTAGTGCATGTATAGGTCCTGTTTGTGCATGTGTGTGTTCGGACCTGTGTGTAATTGACAAACAGAGTGAAAAAATTGAATTTCCCCTTGGGGATTAATAAAGTATATAAAATTAAATTAAAAAAAAACTGGAAAAATGCATTTTGGAGCAGCTGTGAAGCTCTTCGAGCTCCTCGTCATGACATGCAGTGACAGCGGTAACTCTGATTGACAGATGATTCGGCCCCCACAGTCCATTTCTGCAGTAAAGAAAGGATGAAATATCAGGGATTTATGTCTTCTGCGATGGCAAAATACATTTCTTGAATCATTTGAAACTCCCAAATGTTTAACTGGACTTCATAAGGACTTAGGACTCAAAAATACATAACAAGACTTGAGGGAACTGATGAAACCTAGCAACATTAATAGGATATTTGGGTAATTTTTTAACCTTGTGCATATCCAATAAAAGTGGCTGTTGTGACGCTATGGATCATAGCCTACTAACGTTACACTCACCACCTCCATTGCAGAGATTCAGGGCAAGAAGACTATCACCAGCTTTATTCTTTAAGTACAGTATTTAGCACCACTGAGCCTTGTGTAGCATGAAAACTATCTGATCACTTTACTGTGTAATTACACAGTACCTATATGACAGAGTAGCAGATTTCCAGTGACTTACAAAACAACTTAAATGACATATATGACTGTTCTGACGATACCTATTTTAAATATGTCCTTAACGTCATAAAACGGTTGCAGTTCTGTTCCAAAACTACCTGGTTCGGGTTAGGAAAAACAGCATGGTTTTGCATTAAATAAGTACCTTTGTCGATCGCGTAACGTGCTGCATCTTGCTTGACATATGTCACATACATCACTACGGTTGCATGATACACATACTAGCACACTGAGTTTGACTTTGGGACACAAACACCAGTCTCCTGGGTGAAAGTCCTGTGTTTGTTTGACCCACTCAGCCTAAAGATTCTTCAATATTTGTACAACATTATGTCAACCTTGTTGCTACTTATGGTAGGTGGCATTACTTCGTCATTTGCTCCTGCAATAATTACTACAGCCACTAGAGGGTGCCACTTTACACTACACAGAAGTATGGGTCATAATAAACTCCTTGCTTATCTTTGCTGACACCTGTGTGGTTGTTTATATGATGAGAGCGGGCTGTATGCTCCTACAACAGTTTGTATGATATCTAAGAAATTAGCATCCCCCGAATGGCATTGTCAGTTACGTATTTAATGTAAAGTTCTGTAGGTTAGGTTTTTGAAGAGAAACATGGTGATAACATTATTTAAAAGTGACTAAAAGTTCACTTGGTTCCACACGGGACACAAACACTGGTCTCCTGGAGAAAGTCCTGTGCTTGTTTGACACATCACCTCACACCTCAACCGGAGTTCCTTATGCTGACTTTTGCTCTTTATGCTACTTTCCTTTGTGATCGTAGCCTTTCCTATTACGTGGATCACAAATTCTAGTGCAGTACTTTTCGTAGGTATACATAAGAACAGTACATGACAACTGCCTATATGAGAAAACAGACAGTTTAGATGACTGATTTTGGCTCTTCTAAAATAAGGCACTTGAGAAGGCTTTCACCAAGTTTGGTCTATTGTTGTGTTGAGCCCAGTTCTTTAGCACATGCCGAAGGGTGAGATGACACCATGTTTTTTATTGTCGCACAACAGCTGAGTCAACCAAAGGGCTGCCAAAGTCAGTGAAATCTTCACATCACTGAACATTAAACACAGATTTTCTTTTGGGGTTCAGTTTTGAACGAATAACTGCTGCTCAGCATGAAATCTCCACCAGCTTTAATTTATAATTCCTTGATCCTTCTCTGTCCCAGAATTCTCCTTTCCATCCTGATTGGCTGCCTTTCTTTAGCACTCCCTCACGACGCATAGTCACCACAGTGATGGCTGATGAGGGGCGTTCTCCACCTGTCGCCCTCGTTAATGATAATTGCATCTCTTTTTCTTTCCTCCCGTTTTAAATAAGCCACTAAGGCTTTCTTTCCTGCGTGATCCTAATTTCATTTCATCCCCCTCAGAGCTGCTTAAGGAGACGTTTGAGACCAACATTTTTTCTACGATGTCACTTTACCCCATCCCACCCTCCGCTGCGTTGCCACTCTCTTTCCACTATCCAAATGGGATGCCAGCACTCATGCATTTTTAACAAGAGCAGAGGGATATGCTTGTTGGAAGTCCTACTTGTGTGTGTGTGTGTGTGCGTAGTTTGTACTGCGTATTCATGTGCATGTGTGTGTCTATGAATGTGAGTGCTGCTCATACTTGTTTGTAAAGAAGAAACTGATGAGAAGGGCCAAAGAGCGGTAGCGACTGACACTGAATGCGCTATTTTTGATTCACTCAAACTTCTCTTTAGATGGTAATGTTACCGCGCAGCTCACTATATGAGTGAGGGTGTGTGTGCATGAAATGGGCCCACATGACATTCACACAACACCCTGTGTGTCAGATCATCCTGGCCTCATCACTGCCTGTACAAAACATCTACTTGTTTACTGTGTGTGCTTTTAAGGTCATCTCGTCTTATGTCATCATCTCCTGTATTGTCATGAAGCAAATCGCTGTACCCTGGAAAAGAGAAAAAAGGATGAGCTTTTAGTGGAGAAAATCATCCCTGACTCAGAACAGACCCACAGATGTCCCTTCAAAAAAAATGATGCCCTTATTTTGCTTTCAGTGTCGTCTTCACCCACAAAAGCTTGCAGGAGATGAGCTGCTTCTCGGGAGCAGCAGCCTTCAATGGTTATGAGAAATTTGAAGATGACAGTTGAGATTTCTACAGCTGAATGAGGGGAATTTGAAGTTTGATGTTAGTAAAGTGCGGAGCCCGACTACACCAAATACAACAGAGCTCTTTACATTGAATATAAAGGACAGAAATGATACAGCTATTAAAAAACAAAACAAATCCGTTCTTGTTGGACTGTCTTTCTTGTCGGACTGTCATTCACTGTTCCTACTTATACCCACAAAAATGAATGCACTATAATGCCTACGTAACCCCTGTAATCATGAGCCATGAGGCTATGATTACATGGCATATGCACTGCAGGCTGTCTGCCACCATATGATGTGAGCAAAGCAGGAAGTCAGGTCAGGTAGTAAAATGAGCTGCAAAGGCAATGTAGGAAGCAGGGTTGGGTTTGTGGACGGGTCAAACAAACCAGGCGGTTCTCCTGTATACTGTTTGCATGTATACCTACAAAAAGTAATGCACCACAATTCTTACACAACCGACATTCACGAGCCAGTAATCCGTGCCCATGAATTCTGGTCTGGTCAAACAACAACCAGTATTTTATGTTCCTGCGTGAAATGTGAAATGCGTAATGTTGTGTTGTTATGTCATGTTATCATGTGACGATATGTTAAGTACGTAATGTGACGATTCCCAACCATGATTCTTTTGCTAAACCTAACCTACCTGGAAGGGGTGAAAATTCGCAATATATCAGGAACCATGTGTATAACTTTCATAAGATAATCATACAAATCGTTGTATGAGAATAAGATGAACAAACACAGGACTCTGACCCAGGACACTGGGGTTCTTGTCCTTTGCTAGTTCTTGAGATTTCTTTTGTAAGATATCATACGTAGCCATTTTTGTAACTTTGCGACACAGACAATTCCGCAATCACACCAGGCCCAGCACCATGGGTGGTCTTAAGGGGGCTTAGCGCTCTCTGTTGGATTTTTTGCTGCCCTCTCTGTTCAAGCTTTATGTATCGAAAGAAAAACAGCAAAAATAACAAAACTATTGACAGAAATACATGTGCCCATCACTTGAAGCACTGTCCATTCTGAAACGGAGTGGAGGAGATCGACTGAAAGACAGAACATGTCACTTGGTTCAATTTCCTAGCCTGCTGGCTTTTCATGGTTGCAAAGAGCCATGAAAAACAGCCCTACTGCCCATTTCTCCACCACTGTAGCAATCCACAGACAGAAGGGAAACAACAGGGACGTGGAGGGACACTTCACAAAAGAGAGAGAAAGCTGCAAACAGCTGTTTCCATGCACTTGAAGTACATAAAATATTTAGTGCCCTGGCTATTGCATGGTTAAATCAATGAATTTAATTTCATGTTAAAAAAAAAATTGCCCCCTCAAAATTTTTAACAGCCCCCTCAGTCACTTCATCCTGGCGCCTGGCCTGAATCACACCCACTTTACACATCATTTTGGCTTTTCACTCACCTGTCAGGCCATCCAACACAGGTATGAATGTTTTTGCCTTTAAACATGGTTGTGTGACATGCTGCACAAGCTAATTTGTTGAGGCTTTTATTGTTCCAGTTAATCTGTTTTGACAGAGTGCTCTTCCAAATAGTACACATTTTACAATAAATAAAGTGAATGCATGGTTTACACATTGGTGCACATTTTTTTTTCAATCTGTACACTCAGTTTTGCAACCCATGCTAAATATTTTAGCTCTATTATATGACCCCCTGGAGTGCTTCATAAAATATACACAGCTGTAATTAACAGCTTGAGAAAACTTTAACCCCTGCACATACACTAGCGTTATTTTAAGCATGCAAATAAACGGTGTTTCTGTTAAATATCTGCATATGATTGATCTAACAGAGATGAGTAAACTTGACTTTCTGCTGCTATTAAAGCTGGTGGTCCAATGGGATCATCGGGGCACGTCCATTAGATCAAAGCCATTTATCCTGGCTGGAAAATTCATTGGTTAGAAAAAAGCAATCAGACTGTGTATCTGTAATTAACAGTCATCTGTCTGATTGCCTCCACACCATTAAATACCACACCAATATTTGAGCCTTGTATCCCCATTATGCACTGCTTAATTAAAAATGCAAATTAAGCTCTCTCTAATTACACATTAACTGACATGGAACTGGACAAAGCATTGTGTGTGTGCACGCAGGGGGTACGTGTGTTTGTGCGTGTGTGTGGGTGTGCATGTGGGCTGTGTTATGGGAAGGTGAGTAATTGAACTAATGGTTTGAGTGGTGAGTTGTGAGGTTTTATGAAAATTTAATTGCAATGAAGGACAATTAATAAAACTTTGTTAATGTCAGTCAAACTTTAGAGAGGGAAATTAATCCCTACGCTGAGAATGTCGGTGGCTGGCACTGACATATCAAGTGCTTACAATTCTGTGGAAACAGTCCATCCACTGTAAAATGTCTTGAGGGAAATTGCCCTAAACGGATCTAATAAGTCAGTCAAAATGCCCAGAAGTGCACCCTTTAGCAGAAAGATACATATTGGAGGAGATTTTTACAAATGCCATAACCCTTGTGTGCTGTTGGATTGTCTCATAAAATATCTGCTCATGTTATCAGAAGCATTCGTAGTACTGGGCAGCAGTGGAGCTCCAAGAACTTTTTATAGGGGTGGCCAGATGGGGGTCACTGAACATCTTGGGTTGGCACACCAAAACCAAAATCTACATTTCACAAATCCTATTATGCTGTTGTAGTATATAAGCTAGTTGGAAACTATGTGGATTCCGGAACAATTAACATTTTGAGTTCCACAGCAATCCTGTTTTGATGTGTTGTGTATCTGTACATGTTAGGTGATTCATTGTTCTTTAAATAGGCTGGTTGTCCTTTTCCTTAAAGAGACAGATATACATCTTAAATTTGAAGGAGTACATTGATTGTAAGGAACAAAACATTTATGGGGAGCAAGCCTTCTCAAGTTTAGGGGAGACTCGTACGTAGGTACCTCTAGACCAACTTTGAGTGGACATCCCCTTTACCATCTTTTACGGTTGTGACGCCATCTGGAAAAATCAGCATAAATCCAGGTCAATGACAACAGCTGTGTTGTGTATTCCACTATATTGACATTTAAAATGAGTGATCACATAGAAGGTTTGAGGCGACAGAAAGATGTTAACTTTACTGCCAGTGTAGAAGGATGAAAGATTATAGAGGGTGTGATGTGAAATGACATTTAACAGAACTGAAGTAATTTACAATGTTACACTGTTCACTGGACTTTAAAGGGACAGTTATCCCAAAATAAAAAAAATACTTATGCTTCCTTTTACCTGTAGTACTTTATCAGTCTAGATTATTTTGGTGTGAGTTGCAGAGTGCTGGCGTACTGACTGTAGAGATGTCTGCCTCTCTCAGACATAATGGAACTTGATGGTACTCGGCTTGTAGTGCTCGAAGCGCCAAAATAAATAAATGAAACATACATTTGAAAAACTCAACAGCAATGTCTCTTTCAAGAAATCATGACCCAGTTACTCAAGATAAACAAACAGACCTTGTTGTGAGCTGCTTCATGTAAAAACAATTTTCTTTCTATCCAACTACACCCGCCAGCTGTATCACTGTGCAGAAGGAAGCGTGCATCTACTCATGGACGAAAGGCTCGTGCTTGTGACGGTACAGATGTAAACATTAATGCCGTCCTCCTCAAGTGAGCTGTAACTTTAGCTAGCTCAGTGATGCTTGGTGAGCTAGCAATGGATGCACGCTTCCTTCTGCGTGGTGATACATTCGGCAGGTGTAGTTCGGTAGAAAGAACATAGTTCCTACATGAAACTGCTCACAACAAGGTCTGTGGATTATCTTCAGTGATTTGACATCTATCTCTACGGCAGGTATCACCAACACTCGGCAACTCACACCAAAATAATCTAAAGATAAGAGGAAAAATATGTATTTTTAATTTTGGGGTGAACTGTCCTTTTAAACCATGCCATCTATCCACTGCTTATTTGTATGATCATTTATCAAGTGAAGGCTTTTGGATGCTCATCAAATGTAGTAAGATGTCAGTGCGTCATCACTTATTACTCTGGCTAAATGTTTCTTCTAGGAAAAAATTATATAAAAGAAGAGATCTATATCACACACCATTATGATCTGAGAAAAGGAGGATTAGGATGAAGGCTTCTGCATGAAACAGGAAAATGTTACAGCAGGACATGGGACTTCATCTGGGGGTTAAAATTGATTTTGAGATGAACAAGTAGAAACTTCACCACCTTTCCTTTCAATCAGACATGACAGGTTAAACAGCCGTTACTGGAAAAATAAGTGACAGAAGGAAAAAGACAGAAAACATAAATGGTGAAAGGGGCTGTGTGTCTCGGTCCTGGTAGGAAAATGAGTAAGGGCACAAGTGACTGTCTAAATTTTTCAGACTGACAATTTGCTCCAAGATTAGAAGAGAAAAAAAGAGGAAAAAGAAGACGGGAAGCGTTCCCTTTGCTCCATGTGTAGTCATATATCTGCTGATCGTTCCGTAGATCTCTTTTTGTCAGAACTCGTCTTGGTTGGACGACCTCCAGTTCACACAGGCCTGTGGGCTGCAGCGCTCGGCTGTATCTGCGTAGGCCCGGTTTCCTCTTTCTCATGGAAACAACAGGGTTCTAGTCTACCATGGGAATTTCCTTGGACTGCAAACATCTCCTATTTAACCTACGCTCAGAGCAAGATGGATTTGGTTTTCTGAGAAAATCAAACCCTTTCATAGGTATTCATGGAATTTCATTCTCTCTGCTATGCCTGCTTAGCCTCTCTGTCTTGTTATTGTTCCGGAGATTTTGCCATCGTGTATACAGTCTATTATCACTGCTATTCTTTGTCATTTTATTACAGGCTTTCAGATCCACTCTGTCACTCTGTCAAATGTGTTTGCCTGATTTTCACTTTTCATCCCACTGCTATCTAAAAGCCAAGTGGGAGAAAATACTCTTCTTCAAATATTCATTTATTAAACCATGATTTGTCTCTCATCTTGAAATGGAAATTATTCACCCAAGTGTTAAAGCAGGAAGGGGGTCCTGTCACCTCAGCACGCATCATAACATGCCATAATCAAGCTGAAACCTTTGATGTACCGTATAAGAGGCAAACAACAAAAAGATCCACTTTCAGGGACTGTAACAAACTCAGAAATGTGCCTCAACAATCTTCTGACAAGGAGAGTAATTGACAAGGTTGCAACAAGGAACCAAAAGCAGCAGATTTGCCCGAGGCGCAGCTTCTACTGGGTATAGCATTACATATTGAAAAACTGCTGCAAATCCCCTGCTGAGCTTCAATTTAGGAGTGTTGTCAGTCTGTTGAACTGGTTTGAACTCATCAAGTAATTGTTGTTTAGAGAACCATGCTGAGTGGCTTTTTAAGCTACTATACAAGGGGCGCCCCGGCAGCTTAGAGTCCTTACCAATAAGGCTCCGTCCTTACCACAGAGGTCGCAGCAGGCCCTTTGCTGCAGGTCCTCCCCTCTCTCCCCTCACATGTCAGACTTGATTTTTCTATAAAGCATGAAAAATGCCCAAAAATATCAGAAAAAAACAAACAAACACTGCTATGGGCACGGGAGTGTGGTGCTGCTGTAGCACACCCAGATAACACTCCAACACTTTTTCTCTAAAGGTGAGTAAACAGAAGATAAAGTGCAACAGGAATGAGTCCTAAAACTCGTTAATGAGTTAGCATTTTAGCACTTCTGGTTCCCTCGTTTCAAAGTCAATGGGTTTTTTAAATGTGTTTTTGGTTACATGCCTGAAATAAGGTCTGTGATTAACACATGCTTAAAAAGGGATTTTCAAATGTTGTTCTGTGACATTAAATACATCAGTAAATACCCCACTCATGAACTTTGAAGCCTTTATGTAACCTAGAAAAGACAATTGCTACCACTAGCTCAATAACTACAGAGTATCATTGTACCGAACACCAGCCTCGCTGTGGTGGCAGCGTTGAAGTCCTACAACTGCAGTTTAGTTTGTTTATAGCAAAACGTTAGCTTTCCCACTTTTGACGATTGGATTTATGCTTCAAAAATGATAAAAGTAGTGTTCATTTGTGAAGATTATCTTGCTGAACAAAACATGTAAATGACATAAACATGTGCCACAGAGATTGGCTTTCTGTCGAGGGAACCAGGGGGGTGTTTAACTTCTGTGCTGGCCTACAAGCAAACGTCATCCCTGCAACACTCTATTCACAGTTCATATAATCTAGTTGACGCACGCTTGAAAATCCATTCATCGCTAAATGGCATACACGAGACACAATAAAATCAAATGTAATGTTGAATGTTGTCATATTGACCTTTAAGGTGTGCTCGTTGAGTCACGTCTACTTGCATTAAGTACCATGCAAGAAAATATTCCACCTTACATGTTGCCGGTAGCTACCAGTGGTAGCCTTAGAGCGTCACAGTGACTTTAATTATTTCTTCTCAGTCTAGCTAAGTGTGAACTAGTAAAGATGAAATGTCGGCAAAATATCTTTCATTTAATAGATTAAGTTGACTTTTGTATATGAATGTGCCACAGTAACAACAGTGGTTGCATGACCTTAAACAAACCACAGCTTAACCTTGCCCATGCATGAACGCTCATCATGGGTGCACTGCAGTATTTAAATAAATAGCACTACACTCCTGAATGTGCAGCATTGAATTTAACTCAAGTCAAGGTCAACAGTTTACATCTGCAGTCTTTTAAAATTATCTGAATTGATTAAATTAACCCAGAAAAACTGAAACCACAGGATCCTGCAGACTGCATAGAATTAGCAGAAGGTAAAGAAAATGTGTAAATGAGCATCCTTGTGCATTCTGCTTGTCCAGGTATTCATCAGCAATGGTCAGCGTATGATGGGAAAAGGCTGTAAAAGACTAAACCACTCTATTGGGATATAAATTAGCATCGCAGCTTTTGAAAATGGAGGCTTAACTATCCCTCATTTACCTTGAAGAAACCCGCTTTCTCTGCTACCCACCAAACCTGTCCACCAGAAGACTTTGATCTCTGCCAGTCAACAACTCCAGATAGCAGAGGTCCTGTGCCAGTGTCTGTCTCTGATGGTGGGGAAACCTCAGTCCTCTCTCATGTGGCTGTCTGCCCTTCAGTCCAGCCTGTCTGTTTTGAAACCCACCAGACACAAGATGGAACGAGTCACAAGAGGCGCTCAGTGCAGCCTGCCCCGAAAGCCCCATGCTCGGCACAGGCATCCTATCAAAGCTCTGGGAACGCCGCGCTCCAAGCTAAGTCAACTTGGCTGCGTCTGAGCTCAAATATTTGAGCAGAGCTCGACGGCCTGGGTGCCACTGGCAGAGCATCACAGGATCCCATGTCCAAAACAAAAATTTGGGGGTAGAGTAGAGGGGTGGAGAAGTGGGTGGAGAGGGGGTCTGAATGTTGGGAATGTGCACAACGCATGTTTACACACAAGTCTCTCCAGTCTCCCTCCTCCCTATTTCAAAGTTATCAGACGAACTTTTAGTTTTATGTTGAGAAAGAGTCTGTACTTATCTGCTCCTTCTGCTAAGGTTATATCATAGTTTTGATTGACAGGTCAGTTTGGATAATCTGTGAAAACAGCTTTTTAAATGTGCAGTATACTTATCTATCTAGCTGGCTGGGGCCCTTCTGTGTTTGCATGTTCTCCACAAGACAGCGTGGGCTTTCTCCGGCTTTCTCCCACAGACCAAAGACAGGTTAGGTTAACTGGTGACTCTGTATTGCCTCTAAGTGTAACTAACTGTGAATGGTTGTCTGTCTCCATGTGTCATATCTGTGATAGTCTGGCGACCTGACAAGGGTGTACCCCGCCTCTCAGCCCATGTCAGCTGAGATAGGCTCCAGCCTCCCTGCGGCCCTTGACAGGACAAGTGGTTACAGATAATGAATGAATGAGTTAGTATTCCACATTACTAGATGAGAAAGTAGCTAGCTAAATCACAGATGAAGAACCTATAGCTAAGTGTATGCTAAAGCTAATGAATTTAGCAGATTAGTAGTAACTATCATATCACATAACTTAGCATCACCCTGGTTCCCTCAACAAAAAGCCAATGAGATTTTTCCATTTGATTTTGGATTATTGCATGATCACATTCTGTCGTCTCATTTAGCCATTTGCTCACAAACGCCTTTTTTATGACGCATAAAAGCTTCGAAAGTTATCAGTGGGGTATTTACTGACGAATTTTATGTCATAGAACAAAACCTGAAAATCTCTTCTCAGGCTTGTGTTAACCACAGACCTTATTTCATGTATCTAACCAAAAACCCATTTAAAAAAAACCATTGACTTTGAAACGCGGGAACCAGAAGTGCTAAAATGCTAATGTGATTTTTAGGACTCGTTCCTGGGGAACTCTATTGACAGTACTCAGACACATCTACATACAGTAGATACATTTAATTCCAGGGGTGAGAAGTAACAGGTTACAAGTAACATAAAAAAAAAGCACAGAACTTTTCTTGTCCTTTTAATTAACTGCACTTTATTATTTACCAGAGTGGATTTTTGAGCCAGTAAACTTATTTTAACTTTGCGATATTTGAGTGTAGGCTTGAGAGGGTGTGATGTATTTCCAGAATCCAGAACAAGAAATAACTTCCAGTGACGATCGGCCACACTTTTGAAAACAAAATCTCAAAAAGACAAGACATGATGAGGTGCTTGTGCCTCCAGAAAAACATGAAGATCTCCACTTTTAAAAACGCTTCTCACCTCTGCAAGCACATTGAAGTAAGTTGCACATAATGTAGGTTAAAATAGCTAGCTAACATTAGCTATGTTAATTTTCCTGTGAAACAAGTGCTTTTTTCTGTCTTTTTTTTACACTGACCTGCACACCCTAAAAAAATATTTTCATTTTTTTGAATTATATTTACTTTTACTTTAGTTTTATTATGGGAGTAATTATCCTTTTTCTTAAATATAGATTTTCTCTACCCTTCGCACCACTGTTTAATCCTCTAAATGGATTGTAAATAACTAAAGTCATGTTTATTTTTGTGAACAAACCATTTGAAATGTAAAAGATAGCTAAAAGAATAGATTTTTGTTTGTACTCCATTATCCAGCATTCCTTGAAGATTATCCAAACATGGAGTTTCTGCAAGTATCCGCTTGTAGGTTTTATGGCGCTGATTTTTTGAGGTAAAATAATCAGCCCACAAGGCATAAAACTGGGGCAACTGTTCTATAATGTCAGCAGTTTGCCAGCCAGCTTGAAAACTTTTTCCTCAACTTCCCTGCTTCTATAGTTTCTGCTTTCTGTCTTCACAGAGCAGCATACTGGCATGTATCATGTAGCAGAGTAACTAAAGCTACTCAAATTCTGTTAAGGAAAGGCCGATACACTTGAATTTTTATCCACCCTTTCTGCCTATTCCTGTCTTCTGGATGAATACAATATACACACACATAAAATGGTGTTGTTTTTAATAGTTGCTCTGCCGTTTCTCCGAGCTCCAACAACAATGTAGACAACGTATATCAAATTCACTACTGTCACCTTACTGAGCCTGCTGCGAATGCTTTATGTCTCACAGTGAAATATTAGGCCCAAAGGGTGTGTGTATGGTGAAGCAAGTTCACATTAACTTTCACTCACCTATTCAGATATCACGTTTCAGGTTTGGCATTTATAAAGCCCATAACAGAAGGGGCCGAGGCCTCTATACAGCAGAGTTACAAGGGTGTAACGTTAGACTATTGTGTTCCCTCTCCTCCACAATAGTAAAATAGCCGGTTATATTCACAGTCACATTGCTGGAGGGAGCGTATAGATTTATTCTCTCACCCGTTGTGCCACAGAAATAGGTAAATAAAATGCAACTCCCCTTACAAGCAGCGGCACAGTCTTTTCACCCACTCACCTACCGCCCTTGGGAACATCAAACACACAAGAAAAGCTTTTCATATGCAGATGCTTTTTGCTATTATTCTGCATTTTAAGGTGATGCATATTTGTTCTCCTCCAAAAACTGAATGCAGATTCAAAATCATCAGATAGACACTATACGACACGACGATGAAACAGCAGAGCTCCCATATGTTGCTAACATCTTGTGCTTATGTGTCCTTTAAACGTGCATGTGCTGTTATTTGTGTATGGCTTAGGATGTATGTTGTGTTTTATATTGAGTACTCTAGTGCCATCTAGTGGCTATGAGTTATAATTGACAATATTGTCTCTCCTAACACACAAATGTATACTGACACAAAAAACCCTCTGTCCTCATGTATACCTGCCTGGTTTGTGTCCAACAAGCCACCAAGGGATGTTTTGGGACCTTAGCTCCCCTCTTATGGGAGGTTAGACAGAACACAGGTGGCATAAACAACACCACCACCTCTCTGTGGTGCAGCCTCACATGACTACAGGACGTAAACAAACCAGAGACCAGCCTCTCCCTCGGGGGTGAAGTGAAAAGCAGTTTCCTTCAATTCTGCTGGGACATAAAGGGGAAATGGGAACTGTGTGTGTTTGTGGTGTGTGTGGGCGAGTGGCAGGGAGTGCATTTGGCCTGCTGTTACCTAGAAAATAAATCATAATTGGACTTAACAGTGACAGCCTAATCCTCTGTCTCCCCTCCGACCTCAACCCAGCACACTCTCTTTAGATACACAAAGACACTGGATTTAATAGTCTGTTAGTGTTGACCTTGGATTAACTGTTCAAAACGCAGTGATGTGAAAACCTTGAAACATCATGTTCTGTAATAAAAAAAGACTATATTAAAAAAAATACATTTTTTAAAAAATCATCTAAGGAGTCAGTTTTCCCAACATCCCAAAAGCTTATTTGTTGTAAGTAAGAAGAATTTTATTTCACAATAAGATTATAATCACACCAATTGAGAGCAGTACAGTGTTTAGATTTTGTTAAGGTCTTTTGTTTGTACAGGCTGGATTGACAATGCAGTTCTGAGTTATTATACAGTGGTATGTTTTTCATCGTTTTGGCTCTCTGGATTTCAAACAAAGACTTAAACAGTGGATCAAATGACCACTTGAATGTGAAAGGCTTTGCTCGCAGTGATTATGCCCCTTTTACACTGCCTGTTCAAGGCAGGAATGTTGTGCCATTATGCCATAATCCTAACCACCAAGCTATGCATTAACAGGAGGGAAAAACTATAAGACAGGGGAACACATTGCGATACAACACTGGCAGCAAATATTATGTGTGATTATGTGTTATGTGTGCAACCCACTACTAGGAGATATATAAAGCAGCTAGTAGCAGTTATTAGCTAACTCAAGGAAGAAGAACAGCATCTGCCTATGTCCGCAAATCAGGAAAACAATGAGGTCCAGGAGCTTCTTACACTCTGAGAAGAGAGCAGGATCGGCCACCATATAGCAGGGACTGTAAATCATTGTTACTGCCATGTTATGCCATTGTCATTGTTTAGAAAGCATTGCCTAACGCGTATGTTATATGTCACACTAGAGGCTGACACTGTTGTGTTACATGTCACGCATGTCACACCCTTTTTGCTTCCAGAATGCCAGCATGCCATCTAAAATCCACACACTGTGGCGGCATGCCGATATTGTTTGGTTCTGTCTAAAAAAGCAAAGCCAATCTAATAAAGGGTCTGCGTTGTGGCCCTATTGCAGGATCTCTGTGTATGAAGGGTTACAGGTCATTATCACCTGACTCAGCAGTCCCCTCTTGGCTTTATAGCCACTTGGAGCTCATTGTTTTGATTTTCAGTGCAACTAACCTGTTTTGCTTCACTCTTACAGCTCTCAGTGAAACTGACAGGCAACAGTTTTCCACAAAAAAGCTTTAGAAATTGACCTGCCGAGCGCCAAATGGCAAAAAGATGAACCTCGTGATGGCTGGTGAACAGTTGGCGTTGGGCTAAAACAAAGCGATACAAGGAGAGTGAAATACTAGGTGGAAAGAAGCACAACCACAAATGAATGTTAATGGTGTGTCCTATCTGCTGGATGTGTAAATAGGCAACTGTATTATCGACTTACAGGAGCAGTGTGTAAGATTTAGGGAGATATAATGACATCTGGTGGTGAAGATTGAAGATTGCAACCAGCTGAAACTTCTGATTAGAATTCATTTAGTGTTCATTGTTCAGGAATTATTCAGAGGTCTCTTCCTCGTTATAACAAATAGACCTGATGATTTGAACCGGTAAAAACGCTGAATAAAGCAGTTTCATGCTAAAAAATTTGTGTTTACTCCATTCTGCTCATAACGTAGGGGCTGCTAACTGCTATGGCCAATGCAAAAATACAAAAATTATGGCCTCTGGCTAGAACCGGTGTTTGGTTTGTGTGTTCTGGGCTACTGTAGAAACATGGCCCTGCAACATGGTTGACTCTGTGTACGAGGGCCCACTTCCTATGTAGATATTAACCACTCATTCAAAGATAATGAAAATACAATAACTCTTATGTTCATGTGATTATACACTAAAAACATACTTATTATATTATATTCCATTTTAGCCAAACTAAATCTAAATCCTACACACTGGACCTTTAAAAGTTGGTTATGTGTTAGATATGATTTTAGTGTTGTGTGTTTACTGCTTGAATGCACTGCCCCCATGTGATCACAAAAAGCAGTTATTGCAGGTTTAACATTGAAGGCATTTGGAAAGTGTTCACAACCATACACGGATGAACCATGTAGGTCTCTTAGCACATTTTGCCTTTAGGGCAGGTATATAAAAATGGCTACAAAGTTCATCAGATGTGGATGTGAATGCTGTGGAATTAGAGCAGAGAGTCAGCACTTTTATCTCAAAGTCATTTTTCCACTTTAAATCCAAAGTGCTGAAGGTACAGAGCCAAAATAAACCTCCCTAATACTCACGGGCTGCAGTGTAAGTAGGTAGGATATTTGTGAAGCAACGGTAAATCCCACAATAATGCATAATACTGCTTCCTCTAATAAACAACATAAGGAGATGAACTGTTGCTGGATATTCCCTGCCCATACACTATAGTTCACAACACACACACACACACACACACACACACACACACACACACACACACACACACACACACAGGTCTGTTTCAAATATGATGTAAGGGTTGTGTATGCATGCATCTGGTTACAAGAATAGAAGGTGTATTGAAGCATATCTCTATCAACCATACTGGGACCTCCCAACACATAGAGACAGAAGATCTTTCTCTGTTAATACACACAAGGACACACTCCCTACGCACATACACATGCACACACTTGCACAAGCAGTTAATGCCCGTAATAGCCCCACATTTACAACACACACCCAGCAGCACAGCCCTCCTGTAGGCTGCTGAGTGATGAGCCCTCCTCTAGACAGCATGTCTGAGACTTAACTCCCTAAACTGTGACACAGTTCACAGCTTTGTGTGTGTCCACTGATCATAAACTCACCTTCTCACCCAAACGCGCTCAACCATAATATTATCCTTCAAATTATTTTGTGATTTTAACAGATTTTACTGAACTTAGCGAGATGAAAAATTGATTGTGTTGTCAGTTTGCTTATGTTAGTTTGACAAGATTCATGCGGGGAAGTGGGATGTGTTTACTGAAAAAGCAAACTGAGCCCCAGTGTGATGAGTAGAGGACGATTTCATGGGTATTACAGCTTTTTTACCTTTTACCTTTTCTGTCCAACAGGTGGCAGTCATGCTTTATTGTAGCTTGTGTCCTTTTAGTAACTTTTGAAGAAACACTTGACCCACATTTAAAGCAGTTTGTCATGATGTAAATAATATTATTAGGAAATAAAGAAACATTTATACACAGGTTCTATCACTATAAAAAAGTAAAATGCTATTCTAGTCATGTGTTGTGTTTATAAGTTGTATTTCACCAAATGGGAAGCAGGGTTTTTTTTTTGGACAAGTTTGCAATTGTTCTTTGTATTTCACTGAGTTGAGACCAACTTTTGCAAGTCACAAGTACGTCTCAAGTCTTTGCACTCGAGTCCTGAGTCGTCAAGACAGGCAAGTCCCAAATCCTAAACTTTGAGGATCACTGACTGCAATGACATTTTAACAACTGAGTAATAATATATCAAATTTACAAAAATCACGAATGCTTTTTAAAATTTGTAGGCTCCTTATTTGTTAAAAGAAGTTTGTTGGAAGTTGTTGCGTCTCCGTCTGTAATTTTTTGACCCACTCGTTTTACATACTGCAGTTACGTTTCGTTTAGCACCATTTAATTTTAGCACATGAACAAAATTATATTTAAGTATATTTTTTTCCAACTGTTTCCAAATGTTAGTTCTTCACAGTTGTTTTCTACAACTGGATTGGATGTTGTTGGACTGTTTTAAATAAAGTGGATCATGTGGGGAATTAGGTGTCAACTTACAGGGAATGACTAGCAAAAGTCAAAAAGGCTAAAGCCCAAGTGAAGTCACGAATCATTGGTGTTTAAAGCCACGTCAAGATGCAAGCCTTTTTTTGATTCTGTCAAGTTTATTTCATCAAATTTGTGACTCAAATCTGAATCAAGTCCATGTCATGTGACTCGAGTCCACACCTCTGGCCTTTAACCACATATTCATACACGGTTTCACGCTCACTCTAACATCCCACAGAGTCTGTGTATTTGCTTTACATCAAAAGGCAAAATAATGCAGATGCATCTCCCGTCTACGGCTCATTACCTGGATGAAGAATCTCCCCAACAGATGATTGTTGCAGTGACTGATGTCAATTATTCCCCTGTGTCAGCCCATATCCTACTTGTAATCTTTTCTGCAGCTCAGATAAACCAGTAAATCAGAGCCTTGTCTTTGAATGTTGCATTTAAACTGACATTATTCCCAGTGCAGCTATTTACAATTCACTTCTATGGTCCCCTTTCTGAATTCCCAAACAGAAGATAGAGACAAGAGAAAGAGGGGGTAAAAAAAAAAAAGATAAGGCGTGCAGATGGATGATATATCAACTTGACTACTTTTACGGGCTCATGTAGCGCTGGTGGGCCAGCTGCAGAACGACGATGGTAACCCAATTCCTGCAATAACTAAAAGAAATCAAACATTCCTTTAAGATCCCAGCTTTTCCTGTCGCTGACTTTCACTGAGACCCCTCTGAGGATTTTCCTCTGCTATCAGGAGCACTTTCTTTGTCTCTTTTTGTGTGGATGATAAAGGCCTAATAAATACTTTCCAACCTCCTCTTTCTTGTCCCAGTCCCACCCCAGGGGCAGTGGCTATCAGAAGCCTTCATGACCCGTTTGCCCCGAGGGTTTGTTCGACCATAGCTGGAAAACACACATTCCTTTGATCTGTGCCACAGAGCACTCAGACGTTGTTAACTTCAGATTAGATTCCCTTCCATTTGCATAATGCCTCCTTTAGTCATTTGCAGAACAGACAGAGACTCAGGGGGGAAGAAGCAGTCAGCCAGCACACTAACTGCAATATCTTCTAAACTGCATAAAGGACAATTCTGGTGTCATTTAGTATCATAGCTCATGCTGTGTGTAATTAGTTTTTTTATGATTTAGATGCTTTTGATGGGCTGGAAATGAGCCTTACAGCCTAGAAAATGTAAATGTAAGGCAACTAAAAGTTAGCTTTAAAGGAATAGCTCAACATTTTGAGAAACATTCCTATTTGCTTAGTTAAAATTATGTGAGAAGACTGATAGCTCTATCATGTTTGCATAATTGGGCTACAGCCAGAAGTACGGTGACCAGACATCCCAGTTTGTGTGGGATTGTCCCAGTTTCAAAATGGGTGTCCTGAGTCCAGACAAATATCTGTAAAACACGAAAATGCCCTGCTTTTGAACTTTTGAAATTGTCCCAGTTTTTACCACAATAAAAAACATGATCATAACATTATACTTGTTATCATGTTGTGTCCTATGCATTACTATCTAACCCAATATAAAAACAATACACTAAGCATCTGAATTCAATACTGATTTGTCTGTGTACGTCAATCAATCAATAGCACCCTTTGCACTGCCTCTTCAAGACAGGAATTCACGCTGTTATGCCGCCTTGCCGCTCTGTATAAAAGTTACAATCGCATAATTGGGGAACAGAGTTGTCTCGCCTTTTGGCTAGCAGCGGAGGTAAAAACAGCGGCAGCACAACATCTGTGTAAACCGGACAGCCAGCAGGACGACACTATGGATGGGACGGGTGTGACTTTTTGACATGTTATGCATGCAACCCAGCATGGGAGATTCAAAAGCGGCTGTTAGCAGTTAGCGGCTAACTCAAAGAAGAATAGTAGATGTCCACAAATTAGGAAATCCATGAGGTCCGGCTCCTTACCCTCTGAGCAGAGGTAAAGATTAGCTGTCATATAACAGAGACAGCAAATATGAAGTTATGCCGACGCGTATGTTATGTATCACACTAGAGGCTGACCCTGTTGTGTTACACGTCACACCCTTCATGCCTATTTTGCCTCTGCGATGCTGGCATGCTGTCTAAATTAACACACTGGAGCAGCATGATGCCGTGGCTGTTTGGTTCTGTGTAAAAATGCAAAGGCGGCATAAGGAGGGGACTTCTAAGCGTCACATGACTAATGTGACATTGGCGTTGTATGCTAACTGTTAGCAGTCATGGTATCCATGGTGTTGAAAGGCACACTTGGTAGGTGTGCTAAGCGCTGAAATATCTGCCCCCCATCCTGATTAGAATGCGTATGGTGCGTGCATAAGCACATAGATGTGCACATGCATAAATGTGTGGTACACTTAAGGGTCCTGGTTTGAGGGATTAAAAATGTTGTCACAGGAGTCAATTAGTTTAGCATAGCACAAATACAGGGAGCAGGGGCTGTATCAAACAGCAGCGTTTATGCTGAACTAACGAACTCCTGGCTTTAGCTTTCTGACCGTAGAGACATGAAAGTGGCATTGATCTTTTCATCTAACTTTCTGCAAGAAAGCAATCCCATTTTCTGAAATGCTTTACTGTTGTTGATGTAGGCTAGTTTGAAAATGATTTATGATTACTTAGCATATTCCCTTTTAAACCATAATGTTTTACTATTTTTTGTTTTAAGTCATGCTATTGTCAGTGGTAATACGTGTTGACAGCTTACCTCTCCGTGATCGAGTATGTTTACATGCAATTCGCAGGCCCACTTTGTTCACACCTTCTTTGTTTTTACAAAAAGCGATGCTTCTCAATGTGAAACAGATTTTTTTGTGAAGGCAGCTGTGTGACTTGAAGAGGACAGTACCTCAACCGCTGTAGTAGGTCAGCTGTAGTGGGACAGATCTACAGGTTGTACGAGTCTGATTAGAAACACTGTTCCCTCCCTCCAGAGATGACTGATCAGAGATTTAGGGAAACACAGCTGATGATGTAATGGCTACAGGGCCACACTGTCACACTTTATCTACACTGCGTTGTGTGTGTGCATTAGCAGATGCAGGCAGTGAACGTCAGAGGTAACTCAGGACCTCTAATTCATCAGTTTCCAGACACGCGCCTGAGAGGAGGTCAGAGGGGTGCCTCTGCATGTGTGTGTGTGTTAGATGGGTTGGTTTTAGGAAACGGACCCGACAACTGATAGCAGTGCACATGGCCACAAAGCAGACAGAGACTGCTTTAAATCCGAGCCATGGTTTGTACAGGACAACCTTGAGCCCAGTGCCACCTGGACTGAGGCAGATCTCTGAATGTCATCCTTGAGATTAACGCAGAGTCGACAGACATGTGATTTTGAACATTAGCTTTAACAAACTGTTGTGCTTCTTTAACAACAGTTAGATTTACTTACTAACTGGTTATCATTCTGTTCAATTTCAATGAGGTTTAACAACTAGTTAGACATTGGGGAACTGCGCCTACATGTTGTTTTCCTTTTTTGCCCCTTTGCCACCAAAATTTGCACATGTATGCAGGTTTTTCAACCATGAACACCCACTAAAAATAGACAATAGACTCCTTTCCCATTGCTTGTAGACTAGTGACGTAGATGAGTATCTGTTTTGTCACTGACGGACAGGCCAGAAAACAGGTTAGTAAATAGTAGTGTTGTGTAGTTTGCAAATGAATCGTTCAAAAAAACGAATCTGTTGAGTGAACGTACTGAACTGAATCACTTCCGGAACTGATTTGTTTATTTCTCAGTTCAGTTGAGCTCAGCAGCGAGCGTGCAGGCTGGGAGTGGAAATGCCGATTTGGTCCGTGCTAACGATGAATCACTCGCAAGTCACGAGGCAGCCAAGGTGCAGGGAGGGACTGCCTACCGTGTGACAAATCACTTGGTGAACGATGTAACCCCGATCCCTGAGTGATTCAAATCATTTCGTCTCAGCGATACACTTTCATAGAGACTGCTTTCTCCAAGCTAACAGCTAATGTAGCCAGGAGTCAAGCCACATGAACACAATCACACACCTCCCCATTGTTTTAACAGACTTAGTTTCCAGATAAACAAACTTAAAACATTAGGCTGGCCAGTAATGAGACTCACCAGTGCAGGGCAGACGCAGCAGCAGCTCAGCCGTGTATCAGTACAGTGAGGCGGACTATGCAGTGCACAGTCAGGGCTCCTCCCGCCAAGCACTGAACGATTTGGTGAACAAATCTTTTGAACAAATCTTTTTAATGAACTGATTCTTGATTCAGTAACATTTAAAGAACTGCTTTGCCCATCACTAGTAAACAGCAGAAAGTAGCATGGAGGCCAATCAAAATGTTACCAGGGTTACTTCTTTTTATATCTCTTACTTATTCAGTCACTTTTTCAAATTTGGTGCAGACTGAACTTGAATCAATGTTTGAGTGCTGCTTGGACAGAGATGGACAGATTTTTTTTGGCAGCCCATCATTGCATCTCCTTGGTAAAGGGGCTAAAATTAGCGCATCCATCTGGGTGTTGAATTTCCATCAGTGCCGATCAAAGCTGGAGCCAATGAATACCCATGACTACTGCAGAATGATCTGACCCGAAAGTGAATGCTCATTATAACATTTCCTGTTAAATGCAAAACCAAATGTTCGTGGATGTTGGTGGGTTTTTTGTGCAGTGGGAATGGGGATTTAGATGAGAATATGGATACCAACCTTATATTTTCAATTTCTTCATCTAACCCTCTGCAACAAAGTAAATAAGCGTCTCTCCCACAATGTTGCACTATTCCTTCAAACAGTCAATTAAATAATGCTGTGTTACCATCAAGGCCACTTTCTTTTTATTTTTTAGATCAGGCCTACTATCGGTAAAGCATGTTAACAGTCTACATTTTCAGAATCTTTATCCTTAAAATACAGTTTAACATACAGCTATGTATGTTTAAAATGTAGGCTACATGCAAACTCCAGAGTTGAGGTTGGTGTGGTTCAGTGGTATTTTTGGATGCTGTGTTTTATAGCTGTTATGTTTCCATCAGCGATGACACAAATGGAGTTTGAAACTTCTAATTTCAGCTCTCTCTCTTTCTCTCAGACACACACAACCAATACTGTCACTGTTAATTCAACACAAGTGTTAAAAATCAGCAGCACACCGCGTGTCTGTTAGTTGACACCCATCAGAGTTGATTTAACACGGTTGCTGGTTTTGAACTGCTGCCTCAGACTTTCATCAGCTCTGTAAGTGCATAAACAGCCCTCCAATCAGCACTTCAAATAATTGTCGCTAAACATCAACATTTGCCCCGACCATCTTAGACATACTTACACTGTGCATCGCATCATTAGCTGATTATGAGCTGTTGAAAATATTCAATATAATCCAAAATGCTTGTTCAAAGAAGTTGAAATCAAAGAAGCAGTTCTCTCAGACCTATTAAGTTACGCTGTTCAGTAAAAATGTATTTCTTCTCCAGAAGAAAAGAAAAACAATGTTACTCTGTCCATCTCTGCTCGGCATTTTCTACAGTTGCTGCTATCTAGATGGAGCTATTACAGTGTCAAGTGGTGGCAGAGCTCCTGTAAAATGCACTGTTGAATTACAGTATCTATCTGCCTCAGCATTTCGGTCATAGGCCTGAAAATGACGTTCAAAGTTGAATGTGACTGTCTGCTACGGGACTTTCTCCAGGAGTAAACTGGATTGTGTGTATGTACTGTACTTCTATGAACATGTATTTTGATCAGTATCATTTGGACACATGCTTCAGAAAAAACAAAAACAAAAAAAAACTATGAGGTCTGCCAGTGACCTGGGGGTCATGACCCATACCATAACTTCTCAATCTTCTTGGTTCAGTTCTGGTCAGGGACTCACACACACCAAAAGAAAGAAAATCTGTATATTCTGAATTTAAGCATGTTTGGGAAATACTTAAATTGCCTACTTTTGAATGTGTTGTTCCTCTGTAAGGAAAAGAAAAAAGCTGATGACATGTAAAAACTGTAAGAACTACTTCCTCAACCCAACTGCCAGAAAACTCATCCCTGCTTTTCTGCTGCAAAAGCACCACAGGTCCAGTGCTGTGAAATGCTGCAATGTGTCAGTGATAAAAACCCCGGTTCTTCAGCTCAAACTCCGCCAGGAAATGCCGCCATGTGTTGGTAAAAAACACCCAGGTTTGGTTCCACAAACACTGGTTGAAGTCTGTGCCACAACCATTGGTGGAAACGCCACAAAGAGTCACCAGAAGACAATGGGTGGTGTTGTTTGTTAGTTTCGAACAGTGGTCTGCAGCTTGGCAGGCGTCTTGCTTAGGTGACACGCCATCCACCATCCTCTGCACTTCTTGATGTCATAGTCAGCTCGTACATTACGTCACTTTAGAAACATCAATGTGACACGTACGAAACATGCAAATGTAACGTATTTGTGGTCTGCAGAAAAACAATGCCAACATTTTCTCCTGGTGACTGAGCTGACTTCTTAGAATGCCAACAACAAATATAAAAGAGTCAGGACACTTTATTAAAAGGGACAATTAAAAAAAGATATCGTTTTCAGTTTCACAATATCTTCTGGTAAAGATTTCAAAGCCTATTGTCCTTGCCCTTTATTGGGTGTGTGTTTGGCTTGCTTCAGAGCTGTGCACGTACATTCATAATGAGGGCTGGAGACAGATGGTATACATGCATACGTGTGCAAACATGTGGAACAGTCTCACCAAACAGAAGGTGACGGAGACAAACAACGGGCCTCATGGGACTGCGTATGTGCTAGTGCTGACCAGCATGTGACTGATATATTCTCCTGTTCAATTTTTTATTACATAACAAGGCCCAGAATCCAGGGGGATGCAGAGAGCATGTCCTTGACCATAGCTGAGGGCACTATTGTCTCTGTCACCTTTGTTCCCAGTGAGGGACAATTTATTGGCTACAGTGGATGCTGATTCAAAATGCAGCTGTATTTTTAAAGATTTTCCTGTGGTTGAAGCAACCTTATTTAATAAATTCCACATGCTTCTATACAATACAATCTACATTTTTCAAATCAGAGAAAGGAGAAAGCTTAAGTTAAAATAAAAATGTAATCTGAAGCTCTTCAGCTACATTAAGGTGTCAGTTCATCCATCAAAACAACATGTAATAAATTGATATCAAAGATAACAGGAAGAGTGTGTTTTACATTTAGCAACTACCAGAAAAAGAGTCTCCTGATAATTTACAGTGTGTACAGAAGTTATTTAGACCCCTTCCCTTTTTTTTGTCATTTTGTTAGATTGCAGCCTTGTGCTAAAAAATATTTAATTTACCCCCTCATTAAACGCAGTAAAAGCAGTATTATATTTGATGGTATGGCGCTGTTCTGGGGCCCCTCTGCCTTTCCTCAGGCCTACGCAGAAAGCCTCTTCCACGCACCTACGTGGAAAGCCTAAGGCGGAGAGAGCACACCTCTCCACCCTTCCATGCACCTGCGTGGAAAGCCATAAGGCAGAGAGAGCACACCTCTCTGCCCTTCCACGTGCAAACAAGGAAAGCCTGAGGCAATCCTTCCTGCCCTTCCATCCGCCTACATGGAAAGCCCAAGGGAAGAGAGCAGCAATTGGTTGCATAGAAAGGAATCATATGATCTATCAGCTGACGCCCTTCCATCAATCAGCAGCTCCATCACTTGATTGGGCTGTTTGAGATCAGCTGACGTGGCTGTCCTGCCTGAACTAACGCTTTGCTCAATTTTAGATTTTTTTTGATAATAGCAAATTTATTAACAAGGAAAAAACTTAAATGTCTCACTGACAGACGTCCTCAGACCTTTTGCTGTGACAGTTCAATTTCACTTAATTTTCACCTGTGTTCGGTTCAGTTGATTGGACATGTTTTAGGTAAGGTACACACCTGTCTGTGTCAGGGAATCACAGCTGGCAGTGCATATCAGAGCAGTTAAAGTGACCATCTGCAGAAAGGCACAGATGTACAAATGTCTGTTGTGTTGAGGGTTCCCAAGAGCACAGTGGCATCCATATTTCTTAAATGAAAGACATCTGGGACAAACAGGACTGGTACTAAAGTTTACCATCCAGCTGAAGAAATCAGGTGAGAAGGCCCTTAGTAGGAGAGGTGACCAAGAACCAAATTGTAACTTCGGCTGAGCTCCAGAGATCCTGTGTGGAGGTGGCAGAAATTTCCAGAGAAACAAACATCACCGCAACACTCCATGGCTGATCTCATAGAGAAATATCTCCAAATGGAACTATAGCTCAATTTTTGGCCGTTTTTGGTACATTTGTAAACAGCATCACCAGCAGCAGGCAAAGTAAAAGCCAAATCCAGATTCCCTCTGTTTTCCTTCGGTACTGTGTGCACAGTTTTAGTAGCTTCCTCTTGGATGTGTGCTCCTTACAGTCTGGCATCTGGTCGCTACCTTTTAATAAAGTCCTGACCTCACCTGAGCGCTGTGCCCAGGAATGTCCCGAACGTAGCAATATAAGAAGCAAATAAGAAAATACAGTCAGAAGGCTGAGTCTCTGCAGAGAAATTGAGAGGTATTACTTTAGCACGAGTCTAGAGGGATCCTGTATAACATACCTTTTAAAGTTCAGAGGTGCAAATTGAGGTGAAATTGCTTTTACTTCAGTTTGGCTGCCAGTGCTGAAACTAAGGATTATAAAGTTTTATGTCTTGATGAAAGCTGCAGTTTTTGAGGCTACAACAAAGCTAAATTCCTGAGGCACAATAGGACAGTGAATTATAATGTTTAGTATTATGTGTACTCAGGAGGGCCTTAAAGTGGTGCGCACCACAGCTTTAAATTACAGAAAACATTACTTGTAGTTCTATCAAGTTAAGCCATCTGATTTTAAACCAAACCAGCTTTAATGAGAGTGTAATTTGTGGCTTTCCTCAGTGCTAACAGTGTGAGTCACAATGACAATATTTTAAAACATGATGCCAGAATTTAAAAGTGGCCTTCAAAGGGATGACAAATCACCTACAAGATCTAAGATAGCACACTTTTTCCTCTTTTCCCTCCTGAACAGGTCTGGAACTCATTTCTGTCCCGTTTTCAGATAAGGACATGAGTAGCACTTTTCGTGACACTCTGCAGGTTTGAGCCGGTCACACAAAGAACCCATTCAACAAGCAGGGCAGAAATATCCTTTCAACGCAGATGCCATCTCTCCAGCCATGTATGGGACACTCAGGAGAGACGTGGCAGTAATACGCTCGGAAACTTCTTGGCAGCTCGCAGCCAGACATACCTCAGGTATGTGTGGTCAAGAGAAAAGGGAATAAAACACAACACTGGGATGAAATGAAGCAGCTCTCTGGACTAAACCGCTAAATTGAGGTCAGATTTATTAAGGGCCACTCAAGGGAACGCGTTGGTTTTCAGATTAATCACATTTACTCATGGTTACATGCACAGACACACACCATGTTGGCAGTCGAGAGACTGCTCTGCAATTAGAGCGAAAATCTTTTGCTAAACCTCTTTTCATCGATCACGCTGACACCGAATGAGCTTATTGGCTCGGGTTCAGCTTTTCCTGTCACATTAGAGATGTCAAGAAGACAGTTGCGTGCATCTCGATGCCAAATCAAATACATCATTGCATAGGTGGAGTGTGGCATGGGGCGGCGGGCTCATATCAAGGCTTGTGCAACAAATTGACCATAATACCGAGCAGCTGTGAAAGCGATTGTATAATTACAGATAAACTCAGACATCTCACATTCTGGTTCTCCTACAGAAGGGTGGTCTGTTAACACAACGCGACTTCCTAGATAAATTAGAATAGATTGAAGTCTATTATTTGGGAAATAAAAAAGGAAGCCCGTCTTAATGAAACATGATGGCTTATATATGTTTTTTATTTACTTTATTTTTTATTGTAACCACTGTAAGTCCCACTGGTGCAATTCAACTGATGAGGATGTTGCAGAGGAGGTCCACTGCTCTCAGTTCTACATGAGGCATAAACCCGGGACTAAATCAATATTTGAGAATCAATTAATCTGCAGCGTTGGGATCAGAGTGGATAGAGGTCTGGCATCCGGTTGTTGGCGACCTGTCGGAATGGGTTCCATGTGCTTTCCAGATCTGCTACAGCTGTCAGTGGTTGGTAAAAATAGAGGGTGTAAGAGAATGAAAAGACACTCATGCTGCTCTGTCCTGACACCTTTCAGCAGATATGAAACACATTTAATTGAGCGGCTCTTCCATACCCTTGGCAGTGTGTGGATATAATCTTCCGTCACCTCAGCGACACCAGGCCTGGAGGAGAGGCAGCTTTACAGTGGAAAAGGCCAAACACCTTCCACTTATTTTGACTGAGAGCGCAGATACATGCATGAACACACACACACACTTCATGTTGTCACTGTGGGCTTCTTCTTAGAAGTTCTTTGAAAGGCACCTTTCACACAGCTGAGTGACAAAATTAAAGTCATAAGTAATGCAACGAATTATTCTTGCTTTTGAGTAACATGATAACGTGATTACTTATATAATGAGTAACACATGATGATTGATTGATTTAGTTTAACTAAAACTACATTGGGGCAGCCTGGTGGTGCAGTGGTTAGCACTGTTGCCTCACAGCACCAGGGTACGAATCCACTGGCCGGCAGGGGCCCTTCTGTACGGAGTTTGCACGTTCTCTCCGGGTACTCCAGCTTCCTCCCACAGTCCAAAGACATGCAGGTTAATTGGTGACTCTAAATTGCCTGTAGGTGTGAATGTGAGCGTGAATGGTTGTCTGTCTCTATGTGACAGCCCTGTGATAGCCTGGTGTACCCCCCCTCTTGCCCAGTGACAGCTGGGATAGGCTCCAGCACACCAGTGACCCTGTACCAGGATAAGTAGTTATGGAAAATGAATGAAGTAACACTGGGGAAAAGTAACTAAGTACTTTTTTCAGTACAAATTTAACAGTTCTTTATTCTAGAGCACTGCATAGGGATTGTGATCCCACTGGTCCTGCGGGAGCTAACACAAATCTGGTTTGTGTGGTTTTAATTTTGCTGTGGGTGGGAGTGGGCGGTCAAAAGATACACTCCGGGACTTTTACAACAACATTAGGAGCTCCACTCCTGATCAGTGATCAATGAGAAACATGTGAGAAGCATTTGCATTTTCATCCCCTCATCTCCCATGCAGGCTGCAGGAGTGGGTGGAAGTAGAGCATACACACTGGGGGAGCAGGATGAAGGCTACATTCACACTAATACAATTTTATTTTGAAACACATAACTATTTCTACCATTACCCGTAGCATCCACACTACTTTGTTGTTTTGGAACTCCTAAAATGGAGAAAATGCTGCTGATCCCATTTTAGTTTGAAAACTCTGGGGTTATGTTTTTGTCTGGTTGAGTGAAACTCACTGAGACTTTTGGAAATGATGACACAGACACCACGTTCGCCTCTTGATTGGGTCTTATCAGCCAAAACGTATCAAACCAAAACATTATAGCTCATTTTACATGTTTCTTTTAATGTTATGTGTGGGCCTTTCCCATTGTCACGACTTCCTCCAGTGGTGGCTAATGCTCCTGGTATGTCACCATATTTGCTTTGCAGTGACTCCCAATCTTTTTTCCACCGCCTTAATCACCACGTTATTTTCAGTCACAGTTTCGCTTCCTTGCCAACTTTCACATTGACATTTTATGTACAAAACCCCAGTCAATAAAACAGTACACTGAGTTGTTCAGTTTAGCTCAACCTCAACGAACTACAATGTAAAAATGCTGCTTACATGTTTTTGCATCCATAATAATAATCCAATCATATATTACTCACAGAGGCCATTCTATATAATGAGTACTGTTACTTTTGATACTTTAAGTATTTTTTGTTGCTAATACATCCGTACTCTTACATAGTTAATATTCTGAGTGCAGGATTTTTAGCTGTGATGCCATTTTTTACAGTGTAGTTTTGCTACTTTGGCTTAAATGGGCTGAATACTTATCCTTGTCAGAATAAAGTAGAACAGTAAATCAAGGTGAACTGTCCCTTATCTGAGACCTTTATTTTGCTTCAGAGATAAAGTTTGTTCCCTCTTTAATCACACAGTTTGCCCACAGCGCCATTGAGGCTGCACATTATCACCACGGCAAAGACCAAACAGCTCGGCGGCAGTGCCAGCGTTGGATCACAGCTCTCAGTTTCCAGGCGAGAAGCTGGATTGCATCTGGCTGTTTATCCAGCACCAAGGTGACAGCGAGGCTGTGGTGATATCACAAGAGGGTGCTAGCCACCGCACGCCACATTAGTAAGACACTGCCTTCACTTTCAGGGAACTTTGCTACTACAGATACACACTTAAACACTATCAGTCTGAATAACTGTGGAATTCAGTGGAGGTTTTTTCTACAAAATTCATTAGCAACACAAAACAGTTCAACTAGTTTCACCATCTTCAAGTGTGAGTGACACTTAAAGCATTTGCCAGGTTAAACAGGCCTAGACACGATGAACAGCTGTGTACTTTCTGTATTTAATCAGAGGTTCTCTGGATATTTTATGCTGGAACCAAAGCCACTGGATTATAGTGCAGCAGACTCATTTAACACAGATAAGGATCTAGTCCTGTTTCTTAATGTGAGTCAGCATTCGCCAGCAACCTTGTCAGGTTAACATCTGCACTGGCAGATGTTAACTTTGTTGTTTTTCCCCGAATTTTCTGAGAATTTGAAAGCTTCCCTATTCAAGCCAATACTTTGGTTAAAATCTGATATTAATATTCAGACATTCAGATGAGCCAACTGAATTTATACACATTTTTTGGCTTATTTCCACTCTGTTATAGACACACCACTGGGGGCTAAATCTTGGACTTCTGTGTCAAATTCCAGGCTAAGTGGTCACCCACACATTGCCAGCCCCCTACTGCAGTACCAAATGTGCATGTGTGTTTGTGTGGTGTGTGTTAGAGAGGCAGATATCAACAAGTAAGAATTTGCAATAGCTGCAACCAGCATGCCAAATGTCAGCCTCCAAGGGCAAAAACCAAGGCCGCCAGAGGGTAAGGAAAGTTTGGTGGACCAACCAACCCACTGACCGACAGAGCGAGCTGTGGAGCTGCTGGTCACTGCTAAAAATATCACACACATTAATATAATCCCCTTCCCACACCATTCTGCAAAGTTTTGCCCTGGGGCAGAGCTACTGAGACAACTGGTGCCTGACATTTTCCTCATCTTATATCTCATATCTTTGTAAACTTGCGGGGCTTAGAGACACAATCACTTCAGCTTCATGGGAAGTCTTGTTTGCATTTGCCTGGGCACTTATAAACCAACAGGCTTTGCAGGCATAACTTGTGCCTTTTGTTAGTTTGCCTTCTCTGAGGCTTGTCAACAGTAGTGGTTTTAAAGTTGGTCGTCATTTTGAAATAAACTTCACGCTACCCTTGTCAAGAACACAACACAAGGCTACAGCTCATATGCTCATTCGCATGTTCTCTAGGGGTGGAGCCAGCCATTGTAAACATTTAGGGCTTAGCCCAAACCTAAGGGGGTCTGTGAGCATGCTCTCCCATGGAGATTTCTTTTTCTATTTACAGTAGCTATGTGCAGTATTTTCCAAGCCATTTGAGATAACAGAGAGCCTGAATATTTCTACATCATTTGGGAAAAACATGATAGTTGCCAAGAAAAAAAAAATCCTGTAGAGCCTTCATCAGGGATACTCAACTTGTTTTGCTTGGGGGCCATTTTTGCAAAATGACAGGAGGCCAGGAGCCAGTCGCAGCAGCCCCGAACATGTACACAGGGGCATTTCTATGATTTTAGAACATTAGGGGCTTAGCTAGGAGGATCCTCCATTGGCAATTTCTTTTTCATTGGCTCTCTTTTGATGCTCTTTTATGCTCTCTGTCACCTTATTTTTACTAAAAGTACAAAAATAATTCTCAGTGTAAATCAGTGTATTTTTATTTTGACTTAGAAATTTGTTGGGAGGCCACGCTGCAATCTATAGGGGGCCAGATTTGGCCCACAGGTCGTAAGTTGAGTATCACTGGCCTACATCCTAATATGAATATAATTGTTCTCCAATTTTCATCATCATTTTGAAACCATGACACAACAAATGTTGAGGATGACGGATTTTCACTTCTGCCATCCAGAAAGAGAGAAAAAATGTCTGATGTTACCATTTTAAAGTTACATAACAAAGGATAAGTTGGGAAGGAATCTGACGTTAACAGCGGAGAAGTAAAAGAATGTTTCCCCGATTGATTTGCTGGCCCAGTCAAAGACACTGAAGGGAAATGACACAAAGTTGAAGGTATTTTAAAAACCTAAAAGATCTGAGGCTTTAAAGAACACATTCAGGGTTGGACCCCCAGAAACCCCCCCTCTGCTACACCACTGATGTTCTCAGAACAGGACAATAGGTAACAAAGACAAGTCACTAAGTGGCACTAATCTGCAGACATTAAACCACCTTGTAATGTGTGTGTCCAGTATACACAGACACCTGCTCAGTGTAGATGCTCTGATCATTTTTTACCCCCTGTTGGTGTTATTTATAGGTCTGTGCCCCTTGGCTACCCTTTCTTGCAGATAGGACTCTGGCTGCTTTTCTCCTTGCATGCTCTTTATCTGTTTGCCCTTCACCTTCTTCTCAAATGGTGTCAATGTTACGCTACTGGGTCTACAAGGTAAAGAACTAATAAATAAAAGAGCTGATTGATCAGGCATCTTGATTTTGAGACAAATGTCACTTTGGCTTTACATGTTTGGTTGTTTTCATATTCAGATTTTTTGTGCATGCCGCAGAGCATGTGAGAATTCCTACTCCTCACTTACAGAGCTGATCGTTCCCTCCGCTCAATCACTCAGCGCGCCTCTGGCCACTCCACTCAAGTCACCCTGCGTTTAACTCAGATTTCACCCCGCTCCACTCGAATCACTCAATGCACCCTCCAAAAAAGAAAAAAGCTGTGTTGTATTTTAATTTTAGCTTAAACACTAGCCAGACTAATTCACAAATAAAACATGAGCTCTGCAGATTTGTCTGATTCCTTCCCAGGCTGCTTTAAACTCATAATGTCATTTTTAAAAATGACATTACCAAATCATAGTGTGAGCTGTACCAGAGTGAAACTGGAGTGGGAGACAAGGGGACGCTCCAGTTTTTAAAATAATCCGCTCTGTGCTCCATCCAAAATCCTTCAGTTCATGCTCCTTCCTCGCTCACGCTCCGATCACATGCTCTGGCATGCTGTCGATATTAAGGAGGTCAAGTGTGGTGAGAAAATTCAAAAGTTGGCAATGTTAACAGTAGCAGTTTGACATTGACAGAGAAAGTTTGAATATACTACAGGACCTGCTTTGACAGTGACACATTCATTCTCTGTTTTCTCTTTAGTCTTACATCCAGGTCATACTGACTCAGTGTCGACTAGACTCGGCTTGGCTAAACCTTTATTGTGGTTGCTTTGAATGAGTCAACATAAGTCATACAACCTGGTTTTACAATTCTTTCCCAGACCTTGGTTGAACAAGGACCTGACGTTGCCAAGCTTTGGTGAACAATCTCTGATATTTTAACATTTTCATCCTCTGTTACACCCTGAGGTCACATCAAGGTCATGTTTCCTTGTTTTCAGTTTTGTTAGTATTTCCTGTTTTATTTTGACACCTACCTTTGTCTCTCATTTCCAGTACTTCACTTCCTGCCCCTGTGTGTTTCCCTCCTGTGTGATTACCTGCCCGCCCTGATTGGTTTCACCTGTCTCTCATTACCCCTCCTCCCTTGTGTATTTTGTCCACCTGCTGCCCTTTGTCTGTGCCAGTTCGTCTCTGTAGTTTTGAGCACATGTCCTAGCCGTTTCTTCCTAGTGTTCTCTAGTTTTTTGATCAGATATCTTGCATTTTTGAGTTCTGCTTAAGCCCCAAGCTTTGGAAACTTTTGTTGTATTTATTTACCTTTATTTAAGACCTTGTGTTTTTGAGTCCTGCAACTGAGTCCTCTCTTTTGTTGGTACCAGTCTGATATCCTCTATCTGCCCCATCTCAAGATATTGCGCCATTGATATTACAGCGCAAACATGCCCATAAAGTTTTGCAGCTTAGTGCAATTTGCCCTTTTTTGCGTCTGTTAGCAATTATCCCTGTGGCAAAGTATAAATGTTGCCTTTGCGCTAAGAACGCAGAAGGCAGAACAACCACAGAAAGAAAAAGAAAAAGACAAAAAATACATTTTGAGACCACAAGCTACAGGTCCTGATGAACGAGGTGCAGAGGCAATGCTCCAAGCTTTAGGCAAGAAACTAAAATGTGACAGAGAGAAACTGCATTTGGGATTAAATATCTCACTCTGTCAGTGCTGTTGGTGTGTTCAAATTCACACCCTCAGACTGTGAAAAAAAGGTGGCATGTTTACCACAAACTCTCCGAGGGTGTTAATAATTCCACTGTAACTGTGAGTGGATATTCACACTGATCTTTGTAAATTGGAATGTTTTTGCAATAAGGCTCATTTGCATAGAAAGGGGCCAACTTGTACTAAATGTATGCATATCACCTTATTTGAATATGTGCAAATAGCACAGGAGCACATTTGCTTGGCAGCACAGGTGCAATTCACCCTATGTGGGTGCTTTGACAATTACACAGTTTATTTTGTCTTATTTATCAACCACATGGTAGTCTGACTCACTGGATGTAGACTGTGGCTATAAACCTGCCATTGGCCAGCTGATTTAGGCCGGCATTCTTCCCACCTCCGCTATCATGTAACCGTTTTCAAAATCCCCTTCACCACGGGAAACAACAACAACCTCTGAGCTAACATTTTATACACTGAAAATGGCAAGCACTGACCCAGAATTGGATCATGCGATAAGGCACGCCGGCTTTGTTGTAATGGCAGAATGACAATGTGTGCTTCCAGACCTTTCCCTAGTGCTGACAGTCAGTACGTTTACATGGACAGTTTAATTCCACTTTCATTCCGAATGAAAGTGGTCATGTAAACGGTCATTCCGATTGAAAATTAAATTTGATTATACAACAGTTAGTTCCGGCCCTGCAATCTGATTGGTCGAGAGACAGTAAAACCGTGATGATATTGGAGTACAACATCTCGGTTATTTCACTGTGTATGTATCACTCCGCCTCATTCCTCTTTAAGTTCATTCCGGTCTTTCTGCGCATGCTTGTTTCCTTGCCCTTCTGGCGTGATAACATATATAGCGCGCGTAGCAACGGGCTGAGATAGAGCAGTCAGACTTGTTGCACTCACCGGTCTCCGTTTGCCAAAAAAACGGTCTTCTGTCTCCCTTCTTCGACCTTCTACCTCTCTTCTCCTCCTCAACAGACGAAGCATTAGCAGAACAAGGTTGTTGTCGTACTGCTGCTTCAAGAATATAAGCAAAAGAAGCCTGAAAAAGGCACTAAGAATGGCGTCGTCAAGCATCTTGTTATCCGGAGCGAGGACTACAGTGTTTACTTCCGGTAAATGTAAACACGTAACATCCGCCCCGCCCCCTATCCAATCAGAAACCTTCCCTGCCCCGAACCATGAGCGGACCCAAATATAGGCGATTAAACTGATCTCCCGTGTAAACCCTCATTCGGAATGAATATATCTCATGTAAACTACCTGGAAAAACTTTAATTCCGAATTATTTAATTCAGATTTATTTCATTCTGAATGAGAAGCCATCATGTAACTGTAGCCAATGTGCGAGAGAAAGGTCTGGCTACGCAAGACTAACCATATGGTGGTGCGAGAATTAAGTCAGGGATCACTAAAGTCATTAGGATTTATCCTTGGGATAATGAATGTTTAAACCAAATTGCATTGCAGTCAATAGAATAATTGTTGAGATATTTCAGTGATGATCAAGGTGGTGGAATGACTGGCCTACAGGCCGATGTTGCCATTCTTTTATTAGGAATGATGTAATATAATGTGGAATATAAGTCTGAATGGTTAAACCCTTGGCTGCAGCCCTTGGGTAATGGCTCCAACATGGACTGGACTCATGTAAACAAGACCCGCTTCATATAGACAGTGGTATTGCCCTAATATTACCTCAGCTACAGTATAATAGTCAATTAAGTACCAATTGGAGCAGTAGGTGGAAAACATTCTGTACTTTTTTTTATGTGTGTAATAGGTATTCATGCCATGAACAGATGATTTTCCATTAAGGGAAAAGCATTTTTAATGAGTAAAAATGCTATAAAATCTGATACATAATGGCCAAAGCCACAAAAATATGACTGATTTACTTTCTCACAAGAAATGACACTGAACAGAAACAGTAAAATTTGATTGAAGAGGATTTACGGTTGGACCCAAGCAGCAGTCACAGGGAAAGGTGAGCAGTCACTGTTGGTTATGGTAACAATTATGAAATATAACAACCTACAAATACCAAGAAGCAGTACTACATTTGCACAAAAAAATCCCTTGTACGCAGAATTTCCATGGCTTATACTGGAAGTCAAATTCCAAGCGTGATCTAACAAAGCTTCACACAATATCCTTAGCTTTTCACCTCTTTCTGTGAAATGAATGTTTAGCCTTTAGTCATTTAAAATGTTTTTGTAACTTGCACAATACTATCTGAGGCACGCCAGTTTCCCACAAACTGACTTAAATTTTGACTGAAAAGCTGCATTCGGAGCTCAAGGAGCCAGAAATTGTGAGAGCTCGGATTTTTCAGGCTTTCGTCTTTTTTTTATTTTTCCACTACTTTATGGTTTTGCTGTTTTTGAATCACAGTGATGACCACATAAGTCCTCAGAGGTCAAGTGCTCTATTGTCACTAATCTCTGCTCATTCTTTCCTATGTGCTAGTTAAAAACCCCCAAAGGTACACATTGACACAACACTGAGTCATTCATTAGAGTCACCCTTTAAGATGCTGTTGACAGTTTGCTCTGCAGTAAAATGATTGTCATTTCATGCTGTAATCCCCAGAAGAACATTATAGTTCTGAAATCAAAAGCATATTTTATATCAAAGGTAGAAAAGTCAGCTGATTTATGATCGTAGGAGACGTTCCTGGTGTGGTTTTGCCAAGGCGCTGGGTCATCACCCTCTCAAGCTGGCCCACCCTGCTGCAGCATCTCCAGAGTACTGTAGTCATCACCAGTAACTTGGGGATTTACACCCATCCTCCTCTTCTGTTTGGACACTCAACAGAGGAAGGTGCTCGACACATCTGATGAGTGGCATTGACAGGCCAACTCTGACTTTTTAATAAAACCTAGAGAGGTCATCATATTGGGCCAATCTCCATATACGTGAAGAGCTTTTCTGGCAACCGCACCAAAGCATATGAAGGTGTTTAGTACAAAACGTCTCCCTCACCATGGCAAGAGAAGCGGTGAAAAAAACTTGCATGTTAAAAGTAGCAGGGGGTGGATGTTATGTTGAAAGACTGGCTGGTGTCCAGTGGCGATGTGTGATGGACAAGTTACGGATGATATAAAAGGTCCTGCCCCACACATTCGTTGTTAATTATCTGTTTGGAGGGTATGGATGGATGCATACGTATTCTTTCTTCTCAGATAGACCGCAGAAATCGTGGAATCTGGCATCATTAAGAAGACTTATGACATGTGTTGTATAGCCAAATAACGTGATTCTTTTAAGACTACAATTCTCTGTTTCACAATGTTTTATCAAAAAATGGTGCCATCACAGTTCGTGACAGACTCTCCAATAGTTTCTTTGCTTATGACATCATACATTGACATGCTTTCCAGATGAAGGGCAGGCAACTGAAGGCAGGTTCTGCGGCAACGGCAACGAAAACCTGTACAGATGCATATAATTGTTTGGGAACTGCCCATTAGTTCGAAGGCCATTGGTTCGAGAGCCCATTGTTCCGACCATATTAAACTAATTGTTCCGAAGTCCGTTCCGAAATCATCATGATGCCCTGTGGTTAAGGTCTGGTTAGGTTTAGGCACAAAAACCACTTGGTTAGGGTCAGGAAAAGATCATGGTGTGGGTTAAAATGAAAAAGAAAGTGACAAACACATAAGCCGTGAGCCTGCTCTGCCTCAAGCCGGTCGTGGCGCACCATACGCCCGCCGCGAGCCGTTCAGCACCGCGGACAGTCGGACTAATGGGATGTCGAACCAATGGGCTGTCGAACCAGTGACATGGACCCTAATTGTTTACGGCTGTTCCAGTTGATTAAATTTGGAAAAACAAGGGCCTGAAAATAGTCATGCAGAAACGGGAAAAGTTTAAAAACAAAACAAACAAAAAAAACACGAGAAACAGAGACATCAAAAACCACCATCTTAAATTTGGAGTAGTGGAGTCAACTAACGTTAGTGTTTAGTTAAAGTGTTCCGTTTAATATGCCATGCAACTTTGCTGTTGTTTTTAGCCATGACCAAGGTCTTTAACAAGACCTCTCGAAAAGGTTTAGCTAACTTAGCTAGCTTCTCTCCCCTGTCTTACCTATAAACTTACTAGATACTGAATTAATTATCAAAAGGATGTGGGTGAAGAAAGAGCATGGGGACAGCTTCTCTGGGTTACTTGATCCACCTTAATGTCCGGAAAAAAATGTAGGACAACTGAACATGGACAACAATAGTGGCATCTCACATCTATATATATATGTATATATGTATATATATATATATATATATATATATATATATATATGTATATCGCTCTGCCAAACTTAATCCTGTCTCTCATTACCTGCACGTAAGGTGAGCGATATTAAATAGTTCCAAATTTTAATGTTATGAGCAAAATAAGATATGTAAACCATTTATGAATGTAGTCAACATTAAATTATGTAGATGCAAAATAATGAACTGAGAAAAACACCATGATCAACTGGATACTTCCTCATGAATATAAATCTCATTTTACATTCTTCCCTCTTTTCAGATGAAAAGTCCTAATTTCAAAGTTTATGAAAAACAAATCTCACCTTTCACTAGTAGCCGGACAACAGTGGTGCATCCATGTACATATTTAAGTTGAAATAGCAATCTAAAAAAAAGCAATTCTCAGGCACATTTACTCATTAAATGCTACTTTGGTTCTGAGGTTGTGGACCCAACCTTGCACAAAAGTCCTCTAGAGCCTGTTTACACCTGGTATGAACATGCGTTTCCATGATCCAAACTAGGGTTGAGCCAAATACTCTGATGAAACGAGTATCTGGTACAGATAATGTACTTTTTTTCTTTCTTTTTTTTTAACGAGTATGAGTATCATATGAATAAAATGTCTCACTATCAATACTTGAGATGAGGGAAAATTCTTATTTGGGTAGCTGTGTTCAGTGTTTTACTCCATAATAAATACAGCAACTTCTGATCAACCCATATCAATTTCTGGATTAAAATAATAACTTCTAGTTATCTCTCACCTTCTTTCAATTTAAATCCCACCCACTCTAAGTACAGACACAGATACAGATCAATTTCTTGATTAAACAGATGGAGACATACAGATAATGGTGAAACTTGCTCATCCCTAATCCAAACACAAGTGGATAGCCGAAACACATTGGCGTTCATGCCTTTGTCCATTTCTCATTTGTCGCATCACCAGCTGATAATTTGTGTTTACGTTTTATTACTTCTTACATCACTTACACTAGAAGATCAAAGGGTCCTTTGCTCCGCTACTACAACCACACTCTCGTTAGCTGCTCGCTAGTCACATTAGCGAACATCTTAGCACAGCTGGAGATATCATTGTCAGCAGAATTCAACAACTTTGTCCAATTCATTGTAAATTGGCCATGTTAGAGAGTGTGAGTGCACTGTCACCAAAATAACCTCCACATCCTGCACTGACAACATAGTGCTTGTTGTGGATGCATCAGTATGCTTAGAGTCTACGCTACAAAAAATATGTGGTCAAATGCATCCCAGAACACCTTGGCGAGTAGCTTGAGTGATTGGATCACAATGTGTGTTGGTGCATTTGAAATTAGCATTTTCCACTTGTGATCGGATCAACCAGGATGCATGTTAATAGTAAGTATAAACAGGCTCGTAGATTCCTGTATGTTTTCATCTGGTTAGTGCTGTAGTAGGAAGTCTAGAGGAAGAGGTAATTCGTGATGATGATCACGTCACCACACAAGTTGCTCAAGTTGTGGGAAAAAAAATCACTTTTCATCATTTTGCATGGATCACATCCAACATAAGTTTCAGTTTTCTGTAAGTACCTGCTGCATGCAGGTTCATCCTACCCTTCAAAGTATTTCATGCAGTATGGATTCATCACTTCCTGGCCTCTTTTCACATGTCATAATGGTAACTGATTGCAAACAAGCTATTTTTTTTGATAGAAATGTATGAAGAGGTACCATTATTTACCATTACTTGTAAAGGACAAGCAAAAAGTGATCTCAGGTTTTGGTTTTAGAAACAACCATTCATAGCCATGGACTATAGCAGGAACTGAACTTTACTTTTACATCAAATAAAACCCTGTGGTGTCAAATGTAAGTAAGGCTTGAAAGGGATAAACACACCTTTTGTGCATCTGATCTTATTTTCATTTTAGAAGGAAACAAAATCTTGATCTGGAGCCAGCAAATGAATTGGAGAACTTCCAATTTGATGCATCAGTGTCATCTTTTCTCCTAAAACATGACCCCAGTGTATTAGTTGATTCATTAAAAGAACACAATACTGGCTCCTATTCTACATTATAAAAGAGACAGCTCTGGAATTTAGTTTCAGAGCAGCGGCACTGAAGAAACACTTTTCCCATCCACACCCAGTAACCTGGGGTGTGGTAAGTCAAGGTCTTCAAATAAAACATCTTCAACACCACATTTTGACTGCCACATATTAAATCTTCTGAGCTCAACCTTTATCTATCTACACAAACATGCTTTACATCAGTCTGTTGGCCTCCAACCATCAACCCTCACCCAGCCGAGTTCTGAAAATGTATCCAAGATAAAAGCTGTCTGAAGTCAGAGCTGTGACGATAAGATATCATCAACACTATCTATCATTAATGTATCAGAGCCATAGGATTTCAGATATACACATTCTTCTTTGATATTAAAAATGATTACAACCAGCCACACATTTGTCATGATGTTAAAAAATAAACATTCCAACTGTAATGCTATGGCCACTGTGAATTTATGATTCAGACTGGCTGCAGGGTGTGCGTCAATTATTTGGTAAAAGGGCAGTAGACATTTTGTTGATGCTTCCTCGCCCTGATTTCTTCTTTTTAACAATTTCTTTCTTTCTTTCTTATCATAAATTGTTAAGCACACTGTACCCTAGTTTTGAAAAGCACTTACTTTACTTTTACAATACCTACTGTGACGTGGATGTTTGCCATTCTAAATAAATACACCAGTGCTTCTACAGCAACAGGTGGGGTTTAAGCCTAGTTCACATCACACGATTTTCACCCTGATTTTGCGTCGCGGAGACTATCGTAATCTTTTGAGTGTTCATACCTGGCGATGTGTGTTTCTGTCAGCGGGAGTCTCGCCAACTGCGTTACAACCTGTGTGTGCACACCACAAGATTTCTCCACCGAGCCCTCGCCGACAGAGCCCCAGATAACGCGGTGACGTCACCAAACTTGGAGACAACACATCGTAAAGGCATGGATATTCTTTATTATTACTTTACTGGGTCCAAACACAACGCGTTCCCTGTGATCCTGTGGACGCCGCCATTGTTGTTGTTGCTTGCTAGCCGGCTTGTCAGTGTTGCCAGATCTTGGGAGAGAAAAAAGCAACCAGGGCTATGGAAACAAGCCAAAAAGAAGTGTCTGCAGTCCGACATACTATCATGTGTCTAAATAACTTATTAGACAGATATATATAGAGAGGAAGGTGACGTTTAGAGAGCAAGCCCAAATAAGCAACTCCACTTTAGAAAACAAGTCACGTCTAACAAGTGGACCTGGCAACCCTGCGGCTTGTCCTCCTCACATTTCTTCCGTCCTGCGTGCTGACGTGGGACGTATCTCGCCTCTCATTGGCTGATGCTCTTTGTCAGTCGTGTCAGACTTCTCCAGTTTTCTAGCATGCCAGATATCCAGTCCCAGTCACAGACGAGGGGGGACTTGCTTGTAGGCTTGTTCACACATGAGGACTCGTCATGGCAGACTATCTGCCAACTCACCTCCGACCCAAGGTGGCTCTCAAGATCATCTGCGACATCAAAATTGTGGTGAAAATTGTGTAATGTGAACTAGGCTTTAGCTAAAGAGCTGCTATTTAGAGGGCAAATCATTCAGATAGTAAGATGTGCCTACGTAGGCGAGTTCACAACGTGCATACACTCTGCTTGTTACACACACAGGAACATGCAGATGGATTGCAGGTGGGTAAAATAATACATCATTATTGAGGAAAATGTTCATTAAAGTCTCTAAAATGTGAACATAGCAGAGAGCAGAGCAGAGCTGCAGAGCTACTGTTCAACTTCATTAAGAGAGATGCTGTGCACATTTACGCGCAAGAGGCAGCGTAACTTCATTGACAATTTCAGAAGCTAAAAGTTAAGTTCTGTTTCCTCTGTCAAGTCAAAAGCTGCAGGTCTGGGTTTTGCTGCTTAAACTACATTTGCTGCAGTCACATTACTGCTTGTCGCAGCTCAAGTTTCTTAGGTTGTGTTTTCATTCATTCATTCATTCATTCATTCATTCATTCATTCATGTTGTTTCCTGTTTTACTTTGAAACTCACATCTCCTCTCATTTCAGATCACTTCACTTCCTGCCCGTGTGTTTTCCCTCCCTTTTGATGGCTTCACCTGTGTCTGATTGTCTGTCCCGCCCTGATTAGCCTCACCTGTGCCTTGTTATCTTTCCCCTCACCACAGTATTTAGTGTGTGTCTCATTTTCTCTCTGTGCCAGTTCCTTTTAGCTCCTTGTGTGTCTAACGTTCCAGCCTTTTGTTTCCCTGTGCCTCTTTCTTGTTTTTTTTTTTACTTATGGTGCATTTGTTTTGTACTCGGAGGTCGGAAATTCCCAGTTCCTAGTCGGAAGTTTAAACTCGAATGCACCCTGAGATCGGATTTCCAACTCGGAAACTCGGAGCAACCACATCAACCCAGACTTACGAATTCAAGATGGCCGCCGGTCACATACATAGTGAGTAAACCCTCTGCTAAACTACTGTTCATAGCAATTTTATCTTATTTGTTTTACATTAGGTCAGCCACATCTGCGGTGTTCATCAGTTGGAATGCATGATGGTTTTGAAGCTGTCTATACTCCGAAAGTGCAAGGGCAACAAGGGCTTTCTTGCGGGCGTCCATGTTTTTTTCCAACTTGTCCACCGTTGTCAACTAGAATGCAAAAACTGTTGTCAACTCAGAGGTAGTCTCGCTCACCAGACCTTTCTCAAGAAAACAAAGGTCTGGCTGGGCCGACTCTCACTTTAAGATTGGAGAAAAAAACGCCCCGGCTGCTTGTATTTCTTTCAACCAATCACAATCGTTCTGGGCGGTGCCACAGCAACGGTGCGCTTGCAAAAATATTGCCGGGGGGAAACAGGTTTTGGTGTAACACGCCCACAAAAATATCGCCTACAGGACGCGAACCATGGCAGAAAAATGGCTACATCCTCGCAAGATCAAACACCGCAAAAGTTAGTAAAGGACGTGTTGAAAACAGTTGAAAACTGCTACACAACCAGAGGTGGTAGGGCAGGACTTCAGCGGGTGGCTCGTTCCGCCCAATGAGAGGCTGATCTATGTAGCGAACTTCCGCTCACTCAGACTAACTCGGAGGTGACGTCATTCCCACTTCCCACTTCCGACCTCCGAGTACAAAATGAATGCACCATTAGCCAATGTTTTGACTCTGCCACTGCCTTGTCCCTTTGGATTTGTTTGCCTCTACTGATCGTCCCGTGTTTACCGAACCTATCTTTTGACCAGTTAAGACTCATTTACTTACCTGAACTGCCTCTTGAGTCGTGCGTTTGAGTCCATTCTCTCCTGGTTCACCAGTTTTAACACTGCTCTTACCTCTGCAGAAAACTGCTCACTTCTCCATTTTGAAGAATCCACCTGGTTAATAGCAGTGTGCAAAATTCAGGTGATTCAGACTGATTGGTTTAGTTCATGTTACACTCCAAAACAAATCATGATTAATTCAGGGACTAAACACAACACCTTTGCTCCTTGCGCCATTTGATAAGCAAAAGTGGAGTTGGACACGCCCTAAATGCACTTGAGCCATACACTTTAGACAATAGACTGTTTAAATGGAGCTCACAAAGTGCTATACAGTAAAAAACAAATAGTAAATAAAAAGACAAAATACATGTAAATAATTACAGCAAAAGCCATCAGTCAAGAAAAAAGCCATAAGATGAAAGTGAGTTTTAAGAAGAGATTTGACTGGGACATAGTAGGTACAGCAGGGAATGTGCCACAGCTCCAGGCCTCCGCTCTGTCAACTGTTAGACCACCAGGAGCAACAAACAGAACCAGAGAGATCAGCAAGTTGGTCAAACCTTGATGTCACAGGGGTCATGTACCATGTGGCCGTGCTTTTGCTCCCCATTTGCTAAATTAGTTTTCATTTATTTTTACTTGGTAATAGCGGCTTCAGTGCGTGACAAGTTCATAGACACGAACTCAAATAAGCACTAAGGACCCTGAGCAGTGTGTCCTGGAGGGCCAGTCATTGATTGTGTTTAGTGTTGGCCTGCTGACCCATCCAACAAAGTGACGTGATGTAAACCATTGGTGCGCTTCTGGCTTTATTTGACGTGACAGACCTCTGGTAAACATATACATAGCGCGGCCAAGTTTATACCACTCCTCCACCTTCTGACTAATTTCCTGACATGAAACTGATAAGGTCAAATTATCACTGGAGTGAGCACAAATTACTCTGATTTAAAAGAATCAATTCATCAATCGTGACAGTTTAATGAGACATTTGTTTCTGATCAGCAGCTGAGACGCAACTCAAGTGTTTCGCCACGTTGAGTATAGGGGGGGATGTGAAGCTCTGGTTTGTAGCACAGGCAATGTTTCTGACAGATCACTGAAATGTACCCGCCCAAATCACCAGGTGAATAACTGCCAGTTTGCAGCGAGACATGTGAGACACGCTCTTTTGCTATTTGAGCTTTAATAGGCAGCTAATAGCCCTGCTTTCTGTGAGGTGTTTAAGGTCCACGCTAAACTCTGTCACTCACTCCCCTGACCTCATTGTGTTTCTAATGGTCGAGGCGAGCGTCGCCAGACACTGACGCAATGATGCCTCACAGGCCGTTTCCATATTCAGAGAAACTGTAGAAAAAGCTTCCCGAGGTGGAAATTCTCATTTTAAGTTCTCTATTTTCCCCTCTCCTTGTCTTTATAATTCAAGTCTATAAATGTCTCCAGTTATCAGGGGGTCTTGAGGTGCTATCAACATTAGCGATATGTGTTATTTATTTATTCATATCACTTTGACATTACACACAATCCCACGCACTTGCTAAATCTGAGCGAAGCACTGCATAAGATCAACCCTGGAGCAAAAGACAAAAATTAATTGCTTTGGCTCAGTGACATTTAACTTTATGAGTGCGCATGGGGATGTGGTCATATCTGTTGGGTGCTGTTTTCCATATGGTTGCCATAAAAATATGATCTTATAAGCTCAAAACATATCCTTTCAAAGTGTTATAAATCAAAGTTTGGCACAGTAGCAGCTTTGGCACCAGTCAGAAGAAAATCACTACAGCGCTATCACAGCTTAAATGTGTGGTCACCAGCTGACATTTAAAACAGGATGACAACCCTAAATGGTAAAAGCATGTAATATCCAATTATTTTTTTTAATGTTTTGTTGTTGAATCTCAATCAAGAGCTACATTAAATGTCCTTTTTGAGGCAGATCAACGTGTGGATATCGATGTGTGACTCATGTTCTTCTTAAAGAAACAATGTGTAGGATTTAGGGGCATCCAGCGGTGAGGACTGCAGTTAGAAGTCTCTTAGTTAGAATTCCTTCAGTAAGTCTTTACTGGGAGCCGAATTATCCGCTGAGGTCTCTTCGTCTCCAAAACAAAATATGATGAAAAACAAAAAAACTGAATAAAGCAGTTTCATGTTCCAAATCAATGTTTCTCTCAGGGTGTTTGGCATGTTGAAGATTGGCAGCTAGCCTTGCAGCTGCTAATGTGTGCTCACCTTTTTCTTTTTTGATAACTTAAGACTCAGGCATTCAGGAGGTTTTTACCTTAGAGCCGAATTATCCACAAAGGTCTCTTCCTCTCCAAAACAAACACACCCAGTGATTTAAACCGGTAAAAACATAGAATAAAGCAGTTACATGTCACGAAAATCAGTGCTTTTTCAATGCTCTCACCTTGTGGAGGCTGCTAAACATGGTGGCTGATGCGAAAACATGAATGGCCCTCTCTAGAGCAAGTATTTGATTTGTCTCTTCTGGGTATGGGAGTGCAACATGGTGGACCAGCTCCCTATGTAGATATCAACGACTCATTCTAAAGTAATGAAAACATGATTATACAATAACGAAAACATAAACATAAATATATATATAATATATATATATATATATATATATCTGTTTTTCCCCACCAGTTTAGTTGCAGTGAACTTGTGTCATAGTCACAATACAGTCTGGGGACAAAGACAGGATAAAAAAAGAAAAACCTTTGTGTCACATGGAGGGGTCACTAGTGTGGCGAAAACGAGGAAAAGGTCAAAGACAGCAATAATTTCACTGATAACAGACTGTTTTTTTTATCTTTTCATTATGTGAACCATTTAAACAAAAACAGAAACTTGATGAGACTTCCACATATGAGAATATCTATTTCATATGAAAATATTTTCATATAGCACTGCATCCATCAAACCTAGTGCAACCTTAGGTAAGTCACTGAGTCTGAGGTGATGACAGCACAGTGTGCAGCAGTTTACCTGGTCAGGTGATGACAAATACGCTTCACTTTCTGTCATCGAGACACAAAATTGATGGTAGATTTCTAATATAAAATAATCATATAATAAGAAGAAAACGAACAAAACCTCTCTGTATTTGTTGGCAGCAAAAATAATTTGAAGGTAGAAACTTGACTACAACTACTGCATGTTTGATCAAGTAAACTGATGAATCAACTAGACAATAGAGACTACGCAACACTATGTGGTATGACAATTACTGATTAATGACAGGGCTGCAGAGAATTAAAATATGAGAGTCACTTTGTGTTGTCATCAGGTGATTCAGACACAGTACATGTAGACAGTAAAATTAAAAACAGACCATTTCGTGGGTCTGGGAAAAAGACAGAGAGAGCGTGGGGGTGAGAGAGACAGAAAAAATATCAATAAAAGGGATTTTTCAACAACAATTATGCTTGTTTAATAATTTTAATTTTAATAATTTATCTTGTAAAATGTTATTTTCCTACACTTCTTTGCACTGGTGAGGGGGTACTTTGATAAAAGAATATTTTAAAGGGGATACATTACTGAAAAAGGTTTGAGCACAAGTGCATCAGCATTCAGTTTTGGTTTATATGTTTAGCCGCATTGAAATAAAGGCATGCAAAACATAGTTGAGCATTACAGCCAATTTAATTTTAGAAATATTTGTTAGTTCATTTTTTTTTTTTAAATGGACAAGAGAAGCTTGCTAATAAAGTTTTCCAAATTTAGGCAAAAAGCACATAACAGGCACAATCCCCAAGATATGACTCCAACTTTAATATAAATCTTTTGTTGGAAATTTGTGGGCATCCAACCTCACATATGTGCTGGGCATTTAACCACATGGGACAGATCAGAGTGGCTGTTGGGATTCATGATCAGTAATATCAGACTGTCATCAGCATAAAAATGAAATGCGATACCTATGTATTACATAACCAGAGAGAAGCACATATGAAGGAAACATGATTGGTCCCAGAATTGAGCCCTGGGGCACTCCCCACTTTATAAGGGACAACCTGTCAGAGCATTGCTTGACCAAAAACAGATGAGGAGTAATGGTAAACAGATGCAGATGCTTTTTTGTGTCAGAGACCATGAAAGAGAAATTGGTCCCATGGGACTTAGTGGCCATATGCATTTCATTTTTTTCCAAAACAAATATTAACCTCCTCAGTACATGAAACATGTCAACCAACACAGTACTGGAGTTTATGTATGATTTTTTATTTCTCACAATAGAAATGCATACTGGTTAATTAGCAAACCAATGTAATAATAAACTTTTGAAAATTCAAAGCAAGTGTTCTGTTCTGTGAGCCGAAAGTGTGCTTGCACCTTTGTGCCTTACTGTAGCATGCTGGCTATCATAAATTTCCCACAGTGCATGTTTCTTCCTGAACATTGTTTAAACAACTAGTGACTGATTTCGTAGAACTTTAGCAGCAATTAATCACACCACTTTACAGAACTTGAACCATTATTTCTGGAATTTAATAAATCTATCACGCCTTTTACACTGTGTTTGCTGCGAGTAAGCTGCAGTTTAGTTTTTATCACTTTATCACTCCGAGATAACACAGGTTTGAAGATGGATGTTGCATCAAGCACAGTATCGTGACTATCCATCATCTCTCAAGAGTCTCTATATTATCTATTACCTGACACTGCAAAGGCTCGGCGAACATTCTTTGGCTCTCAGCAAACTAACCCTCCGTCCATTAAAGGATTACCATTGTGACAGAATCAACAAAACCTTGCTCTGTCTGGTGCTGGCAGTATCATACTTCATGAAATTCACAAACAGAGCTGTGAGTAGGTGTAGGTGGGGTGGATAGTGAAGCACAACAACCAACTCTTGTTCACCAGACCACTTATCTGATCCCTTACCCTCCATCCTTCATACAGTGTGTTAGGAGTCAGCTGAGGGGTGCGGGCGCTGAGGTGTAACTGGAGGTTTAAGCAGCCCCTTGCCCATTCATCTCAGCTTGATAGATGGCCATGCATCATCCTAAAAGAAAGAAAGAAAGACAAAAATGCTAAGGACTATGAAAGGAAGTGTATGTGTCGCAAACTGTGTGCGATATTCATTTTCAACACTGCTGTAATTCCTCTGTGTGAATAGACTAAAGGCGGGGAGTCTTAGGTGGATGAATTTATTGCTCTCACATGTATGATCTCATACAACACACACCTACACACTGACCCAATATGAGTTGTTGATTCCACAGGCAGGTTAAGTCAAGAAAATAACCACGCGCTGATGTCATGCTCTTTTCCCACATCAGGAGGACCGAGCGGCCCCATTACCACAGAAGAAAATACAACATGACAAATGGCAGCAAGCTGGCTGTGCATTAAGATGAAGAGAGCAAATGACGCTTGCCAGCGGTGAAATTAGCAGAGTAAGTAAGGAGATATAGCTCAGCTTACTGTGTCGCCTCTGATGTATGACACTGGACAATGTAGCCTATCTGAGGCCAGCAAAAAGGGTCCCCATCAGCGTCATCGTGATTGATGTCACACACTGGTCCAAGTAGCCAGGCTAAATTAGTTATTGCTAATTAAAGCTGCATTTCTGCCCCATAGCTGCAGCAGATCAGGTTCCATTGTTTGATAATGTTAGGGAGTGCTGACAAACACCCAGGCAGTCTAACTGTGTGACTGACAGAGAAGCATGTTTCTGTTTATGACCAATATCTGATTGTGTAACCCTGCACATACTGTGAAGGAAACATGGTGATATCAGCTTGTATCAGGTGTCAGCCTGCTGTTGTCTACAATGTTAAACTTCACATTATCTGATGTGGATGGAGAATATACATAAAGAGTGTTAGCTAAAGGCTGAGGAATGTGATGGGTGATAGTTACTGGCAAAAGCTGGGAACAGAGATTGGACAATATTTAAACAATCTATAGCACATGGTCTAAACTGCATGGCCCAAGTGCATTTAGGGTGTGTCTCACTCCACTGTTGCTGCTTAAACAGCTCATAATCACTGTGCAAAGTAAGGTGCATTAGGCAAAGGGGTTGTATCTAGACCCTAAATTTATTATAGGTGTGTTTTGGGCGTAACATGAATTCAACCCATCAGAAAGTCATCTCCCATTCCCTTTAAAGGCCAGGTTCTTGCAGCTGGTGCATTGCTTTTCAAATTGCAATGACCGTTCAGAGAGGTCACTTTCTGTGATTAGTTTTGGTTGGATTCAAGCCCCTTTTACACTGCCAGATTTTCCATGAATGTCGGGCCGTTTTGCCAGCGAGCTGCGAGCGTTTAGACACACAGAGCCGGATTGGTGAGTTGATCCGAGGTGCCCAATTTTCCGCCTCGTAGCGTAGTTATATTGCCGTAACCCTTTTAGTTTAAAAAGACTGAGGCAGCGTTCCGCAACAGGAGGGGCTGTTGAAGACTTGTGGGAGGAGCTGTTGATGACGCTGCACGTGCGAGCCACTGCCGGTGGATAAACAGGAAACAGCTGATAGCAGGAATTAGCGAGCAACTAGTAGCAAGAGGGAAACGCAAACCTGAAAGACACTGTAAAGATGAGCAACTGGAGAGACAAGGAATTGCCCTCCTTGTCCTCGCAAACGAAGAGGCCATTAACGGTCAGGTGACGGGGACGGTGAAGAACGGGCCGACTTACGAGAGAATTGCCCAAAGACTGACCAGCCGCGGCTTCCCTCCCACATCACTGTTTGCGTCACATGCTGAGCTACACGTTTTGTTACTTGCTCACGCCCCCCATTGCCCCGAAAAAGGCACATTCTGTATAAACAAAAGTAGGCAGGCGGCATTTTGCCGCACTCCCCGATTTTGATTTTATACTGCCAATGCTGAACGAAGACTGATTGGGCTTTCCTGCAAATTTACACAATTCCTATCTAAAAAGGGCTATAGAGACAAATGTTTGAGATCATTCATGCAAAAATCATGTTCTTTCAGAAAGCTGTAGGATGGTTGTGCAGCTTACCTCAATATACATTGTTTTGTTTGAGTCCTTCTTTCTCAGAATCTCTACAATGAAGGAGACAGAGGCAAAGGTAGCATGAAGCCATAAATAAAGCCATAATCGCCAAATTTATGTGGAAGATGGCAGGTAGAATTTCCCTTTAATTCCCACAGGAACAAAAAAAAAAAAGCAGTGTGTTCTAAAAGACATAAATGCAGACAGTACAACAAAAATCCACTAAAACAGTCTGCCAGCTAATTTATGCTCCAATTATCATGGAAAAGGCAGCGAGTGGGAGAAAATAATGCCTGGTTCTTATGCTTTATAATGTGTTTACATGGGTATGTTTATAAATTAGGTCATATGTGGCTATTCTCGTCATTGTGTGTGTGTGGGTATCAGTCTGAGACACTGATGAAAAAGGCTCTTCTGAAGCCTCCATTGCAAGATTAAGAGAGCAACATCCTTCGTGATCCATTATGCGTCTGGGTGTACAATGCATTGTGTAAGTATGTATTGTTTTAGCACGTCTCAGTGTTTTTGTGTTCTGCAGACCAGCATTGTCCAGCGTTTACTCAGCTCTCCAGATTAGTGGCAGAACAGAGAGCAACATACCCAGAGTACCATTGCTGATACCTCGAGTCTCGCCAAACCCTCATTTGACCTTTGCAACAGCCAAGCTTTTGCAACAGCAAAGGTCACATTTTGTTTGGACACTTGTTTTCACTTGGGGGTTTGCTTTTGATTGCGAATTGAAAGCAGGGTTCATGCAGCATCATATAAACTTGAATGTGACAAATTTGATCACAGTGATTTGCAGAAAATGATCCCGCCATATACAATACAGACAAAGTAAACTAAGGGCATATCAGATGGGATCAGTACTGTGCATTACACAATAATATACAGAACGTCTTAAGAAATATACACACCAACTTGAATTGTGTAATTGATTTTGCTATTATGATGAATTGGTGAAACACAGAGGCAAAACTAACCACAAAAAAGGTTGTTAGAGGCCTAAACTTGAAAATGGACCCAAAGCACTCATCATTCTTTTTTATTTCTTTTTTTTTTTCTCCTTTGTCTGCTTCTATTGTTTGCTGATGTTTTGTCATCTATTTTGTTGGATTGTTTGCTACCATGGTGCTATACCCCCAACTGTGAGACCAACAGGAGAGTGGTTACCTTGGCCACGGATGCATCCTTTTCCCCTTAGTTTTTGCTCCCTTTCTGTTTCTCACATTGTTGGACAAGTAATGTGAGTGAAAAAAATGTCCCTTGAAGTATGAAGTGGAATAAAAGATTTAACATCATGCTGACAGACAGAAACCTCCTTACTTTTCCGTTCACCTCGGCCTGAACTTCGTCTCATGAGTCGAAGATGGGAGAAATTGAGGCGGGACAAGGATTGCGAATGGCTGCTTTGACAGGAGATAGAGGCCATGCCTGGTGTGAGCGCAGACTTGGAAGCCCGGGGGGATAACCGAGAATGACAGCCACCTTGTGCTAATGGCTTCGCGGTGTCACTCTTCCAGTGGTCTCACCCTGATGACATCATTGCTCCAGGCAGGCAAGTGTCACAATTGGTTGTTTAGGAAATCCATCAAAGCATCTGCTGCCGGAGCAGAATTTAGCCGGAGCCACTATCAATGGCAATGAAACATATTTTAAATCTCTAAGCACTAGGGGCTGCCCCTTGAAAGTCAAAGATTCGAATCATCAGCCGGCGAATCATCAGTCGGTGACCTCTCAGTCGACTGATATTCTTCATGATGGGAAGTTGTTTTTTTCTTTTATTGTGCACACACTAAGCAGCTACTTCTTGGGACATTTCGGTCCTCAGAAGTTGCTGCGGAGTCAACACTCCTCGCTTTCACACTGCTCTCCAGGGTAAAATCATTACACTACAGTGTAGGTGTAGATTTCAGGGGGGGCACAGGGGACACATCCCCCTCAATATTTAGAACTTGTTCATTTGTTCCTCCCAATAAGAATATTAAAGTAACAGAGGACTTTTATTTTGACAAAACTAAAGACATTTATACAATAAACTGATGCAGAAAAGGCACAAATTGGAGCATAAACATTTACCAGAATGCTGGAAGTTAAGTGTTTGATGCTCTTAATTTTCAGGCGGAGGACCAATCCCATCGTTACATGTGCCCCCCACAATGTTGAAACCAAACCCTACATCCTTGCATTATAGTATGTTAAGTCATCCGTCCGCTCATTGAAGATGTCTACGATGGCTACAGGCAGCTGCGAACCCGAATTGAGGGTGAGTCTGAGTGGGTCGCAGGAAGCTGCTCAGAGGAAGAGAGGCTACACCTGGTCAGGCTCCGAGGTAACGTTACCTTGTGTCTTCTGCTTAGAAGCAGTAATTTTAACGCTCATGGCAACTTCATTGATACAGTCTCTGGCTTTTTTTTGCTATCTAGTGTTTGCAAAAAAATGTTTCACCTTTCCGATCAGTCGTTACTATAGTTAGCATGCATTAGCTTCGAAGGCTAATCCGCCGAACCCCATTCAAAAGGTACCATGACATTGTTCCTACGAGATCCGAAAAATGTCCCGTTGGACCAAATACCCATTTCTCCAACAGCCTGTTATCCCCCCCCCCCCCCCAAAACAAAACCATACATTGCTCCAAAGTCCTGTTTCTCGGAGAACAAACAGTCTTTGCAGTTAGTTTCAGTTTCAAAGTGGCGTATGAGCCACTGATCCCTGGTGTTATTACTGAACCTTTGCAGCATTTCCCAGTAGCATTTGAGCCACCCATTCTGGTGTTTTTGCAGACCCTTCGCTATGTTTCAGGTGTTTTTTTATCTGTCCTTCACAGCTGTTCCCAGCGGCATTGGAGCCAATGAACGTGGGTTTTTTTCCACCGACCCGTCCTCATGTTTCCAGCGTCTTTTGTGCCACCAAATGTGAGTATTTTAAGCAAAAAAAAAAAAAAAAGATCTTTTCTTAACCATAACCAAGTGTTTTTTGTGTCTAAACCTCACAACACATTCACCACAGCGCTGTTGATAAATTTTAAGTTTCCACTACAAAATAATGTACGAATGTATCGTACCTGTGTTTTACACAAATGTGCAATGCAGACCTTTTCTTTTTCTGGCAGTTGGGCTGTCCAACTGCAGGGAGTGTGTATTTTCAGAGGAATGGGACTTCAAAGCAATGGGCGTTTGTTTTTGGGATAAGGGGCTGTTGAGAAATGGACTTTCGCTTTCCAATGGGATATTTTTCAGACTAACTGGGATTTGGAATTTTTTGCTGTCGGAACAATGGGCAGTCACCCTTCAATAATGTTGAAAAAACCAAACACTTAGCCGAATCTGATTCGACTGACAAAATTATTGTTTGGGTACAACACTACTGAGCCTTGTGTGTTTATGTTTGTATATTTGGTAATTTTTTAAACTTAGGAAAAGATGTGGTTTCAGCTAAATGTCAGTGTCTACATGCTAAGATGCTGGTGTTAAACATGTGTAATGTTTACCATGTTTACCATCTTAGTTTAGTATGTTATCATGCCAACATTGGCTAATAACAGAGAGAGTACAGCAGAAGCTGATTTGAATTACTTCAGCAAGTAGCCTTTCTAGCTATAATCCAAGGTATTGAACAAATGAAAGATAGCCTTACATAAAAAGTTAAAAAGGGATCACCAAAGTCAGTTAAAATTCAGGGAAATGTAAATGGACGTACCCAGTTTCTTGGCAATCCATCCAATAGTTGATGAGATATTTGAGTCTGGATAAAAGTGGTGGCCATGCTGCTAGCTCTGAACCAAAGAATGCTATTTCAGTTAAATGTTTCATTTTCTTCAATGGGGGCAGGTTTGGGAGGAATTAAGGATTTAATTTTAATTCCACTGTCCAGAGGGCGTAGCAAAGCAAAACTGTTCTTGCTGGGCCTCTGTTTAGTCTATATTCTGCTGGATATCTACTTTTCCTCTTAATCCTTTTATGTTTGTCTCTACATGGAGGCACCGTTGGAGGTTGAGCCTCAGTATTATTTTCCAAAAGGATTTCCGTAAGCAGGCTTATAAACTTGATCTCATTACTCCATAGGCTTATTGCAAAGTTGTTCAAGTGGCTTCAGAGAGTAACCCACCAGTGTAACTCTTTACTCCCAACACGTACTTCAGCACATCCACTCAAACAGAGTCCTTCACTAAACCAAAATCCACTCAAAGCACAGAATTGTATAATTCTTTAACTCGCACCTTTGAGCCATTGAGTGTGCGTGAGATTAAAGTTCCCTCAAGGCCCAAGCAGACTGGACTGTGGATCTTTCATAAGGAGCCCAGAGTATGATAGATCTGACCTGACCTCAAAACAGGGAAATAGTACACCAGTGACTCGCATTAGCACTCGCAGAAATGTCCCTTCACTGATGACTTAATGGTATAGATGCTGGCACAGGTTCAGCATTACCATGACACTGTGTGTGAGTGTGTGCACACTTTAATCACCATCACCATGACAAAAGGTAAAGCTGAGGCGTGAAAGAAAAGGTGCCATCAGCGATTTGGCTGGATTATGCAACCATTTAATCAAATTCAAATTTTCCAAGTTGAAAGAAACGGGCAAACAGTGAGAGTGTGAAGCTATTCAGGCATGTCTGAATGAGTTGCTGAGGTTTGTCTTTGGAATCAAACAGAACGCTCTTTGCCTTTTACACCCAGTGACAACTGCATTTATAACCCTCAGTGTGTTTCTTTGTGTCCTGGCCAGGGATAGAAGATTAGAGAGCCAAATTTATTAATAGGCCTCTCTCACAGTAGATATCTTGGCTTGTCATAGTAGGAAGAGCACAGGTGTTAATGCTAACAATGGCTATATTATATACAAGTACTTCAGTGAGAGTGACAATGGGCAAGCATGCAGGATACAAAGATCCTGAGATCACAGCAGGACTTTAAATGTCAAAATGTCAATGGCCTATGGGGAGTGTCAGACATTTTTCATTTTTGAGATGTCACAGTGAATTAAATTGTTTGATAGTCCTGTCCAAATCATAAACTTATCTAAGAAGGATTATAATTTATGTGCTTTTTTTTCTGAGATTTTAGACTTAAATAACTTTTTGTTATTTTTAAACGAGCCATGGAGTAATAACTTTAAATAAACATTCAAGGCAAAGAAACTCGAGACTCATTTGAAATAACCTTAAAAAAATTAAGGAATGTTAGGAGAGAAAAACAATTATAACTGACTAATAAAACTGATAACTGAACCAACGTGGTTAAACAAAGGATACATTTAATTTTTCTGTATGGACAAAGCAGCTGGTACAAAGAGTTGAGCATTTGCTGTACTCAATCTTAATTTGTCTTTTATATTTTTGAACATTTATTTCTTTGTAACTATACTATATCCATGCTATATTTGAGTTGGTTAATATAAGTGGAACTAACTTGGGCCCTAAAAGAAACGAAAACCTTGAGTTTAAAAGGAGGTGTTACAGAGAACTGAAATGGAACATTATACCTTATTTTGGTCAGTGGTTATGTAATTTTGTGAGTTGGAGATATTATTGCTGTAATGTAGACTTTGCTACCACCAATCTCCCTACAGAACCTGGTCAATTTAATGAAGCTAGAGAACCAAGTGAACCTGTGACCAAACCAAACTGTAAGATCTTGAGTCTAAGGTATTTTGGAGAACCCCAGATATCGATACCTTAGATACTAAACCAAGGATGAGCAGCATAGATTCCCACGTCAAGAAGGGTCCCATGTCAGAACCATTACATTGCATTGTTTGTACCCATGTTTACTAGCTTGCAGTCTTTTCCTCCACTGCCTTTGCTGGTGTATTGCAGCATTTCTTGGCACATTACTGTGCATAACCAATGGCAGTAATGTGTATTGCATGGCCCACATGCTCACGCTTGTGCATGCTTGTGCTTGTACAAAACAGGGACCCAGTTGTGAAATCATTGCTACACAGCACAACTAGCGGTCAAAAACTTAACAGGGTACATTTTAATTATTGTGCAAAAGAATTTCTGTATTTCCTGATACATCTAGGTCTATAAAACTAGAACTAATAAAACTACAGAACTACTTCAGTCAGTAAATGAAGCTGAAACTGTAAGTCAGGTGACATAATTGTTTGGTCCCCAATCCCCAGAGGGAATTGTGTCCTTGACATTATTTAACCCATAAGCAGCCGCCACCACACCCAGAGCGACTGGAAAAAAGATCTAAAAGTTCTGATCTTCCATGTTCCCACATCATATATTCAATTTTAGATCACATGCGGAAGGGATTGTCATTCAGATTGATGTTGAGTTATACAAAATGTCCTCCCAGACTTTTCACTGGTAAAACATAAGCCAGATTCCCATGAAGGCCAACTGCCTCAAGGCGTCTCAAAACTGACATGGCCCGCACTGTGCTTGACTGTCACCAGCAAAGTGATTATTGCATTTGACCAAACTGGCTGTGCATTGGATGTATGTATGGGACAGGAAGTACAGGACAGACAGCGCTGGACCTTAAGGGTTAGCAAAGGACTGCACTCTTGTAGCTTTGAACATGAGGTTTGTTTTCTCAATAAGTTTACACTCCAGTAAGAATTCAAATGTGAGATTATCAGTTAATGACTTATAAATATAAACAGATTGTGTTTCCTCATAAGCTTGTTTAAAGTAAGAGAAGCCAATGCTGGCTGTAATACAGCCAAGTATGAGAATGTTGGGTTTTTGACCATATTTTAATGAAAAAAATCCACATAATTTGGTATCAGATAGCAACTTTCGGTATGCCAATGCAGAATGGGAACTGCCCATTGGTTCAACAGCCCATTGGTTCGACATCCCATTGTTCCGACCATATTAAACTCATTGTTCCGAAGTCCGTTCCGAAATCATCATGATGCCCTGTGGTTAAGGTCTGGTTAGGTTTAGGCACAAAAACCACTTGGTTAGGGTCAGGAAAAGATCATGGTGTGGGTTAAAATAAAAAAGAAAGTGACAAACACATAAGCCGTGAGCCTGCTCCGCCTCAAGCCGGTCGCGGTGCACCATACGCCCGCCGCAAGCCATTCAGCACCGCGGACAGTCGGACTAATGGGATGTCGAATCAATGGGTTGTCGAACCAATGACATGGACCCTGCAGAATGGACTGGTCGCCAAGAAACATCCTCCCGTAGTTGCTGTTGCCACATCTGTCAAGTTGTCTGTAGCGTTCTCACAGCACTTTGTTTACAATATAACTAGTGGCTTAACCACATGAAATTCACGTTATCTTTTAAACAATCGGTCTCACAGATTCACACAAAGGTAGACAAATACAGCTCAATTCTGGCTGACTACTGTTGATTTTGCTGAAATGTTGCAGTGGTACTGTTAATTGAATAAAACAAGTAGATAGATTTTTTTACCAGTCAGGGCCGTACCAGACTCAAAATTATGTCATTCGAATCAGATTTGGAAGCTCAATATAAGCTTGGGCTGTATCACAGTATCACGGTATTACGGTATTACAGTATACCAGGGTATTTAAAAATCCTGATATAATTTTCAATACCTTGAAAAATGCAGATGCTCATTTTTCCATTAACCTCTTACCGGAGAGGCTGTACTGAGGATTTTTATCATGTAATACAAATCACGCACCTCCAGAGGTCAGTGTGGTGCAAGAGGCAGCTGGGCTGACTGGCTAGCTGGCTTGTGTTGTGCTCGAAACAGCTGAGGACAAAGAGACCACCGGGAGAACAGGTTATTTTCACATCTAACTCAGTGAATGAAGCTTTTTTTTTTTTCCGACCAAAGCAGAGTTGCTGATTGTTGGAACAATAGACTAACTAACTAAAGGACTAACAAGACTAACCTACGGAGCCCCTAAAGGGACATGGAAGGGGAAAAAAAATAGAGGGTTGAAAAAAAAAAAAGACGTACTTTTGCGAGATCTGGCAAAACTTTTGCCAGATCTCGCAAAAGTCAGTCAGTACCGCCAAGTCACAGAATGTTTTTCGACGAAAGTGTTGCGTTAAGTAGTCGCTTCAGATGTTTCTCACTTACATGAAAACCGTGTTTACTCGCGAGCACTGATTTAATGTCTTTATATTTGAGGCCAATCTCAAAATAAAACTCTATGAACCTCTCCCACGGATGAATGCGCTCCATTGTTGCATTTGTTTGCAGTCTCTGTGGACCAAACTGACCCAGAATTACATTACTTAAATGAAAGTTTTGCGAGATCTCGCAAAAGTACATCTTTTTTTTTTTTTCCAATTGTCTATTTTTTCCCCCTTCCATGTCCCCTCAGGGGCTCCGTACTAACCAAAACCATTTTGATGAATTTTATTTTGTTTATGTCGAGTTTGATCGAAGAGTGTTTTACCGTGAGCTAACGAGGTGGTTAAGCCTGACGTAATTCTGTGAAAGAGAGAAACTTGAATCCAAAAAGTGTACAGTTGGAGTTCTCTGTGTCATAAAGAAAAGTGATAAGACAAAAAAAAAAGACATATTTTTTGACATTTTGCGAGTTTCTTTTGTGTATTTATTATACTGGAAAAGTTGAGTGTGCTTGGCTAATGTAACAAATTGTAGCCAGCATTTGTCCGAAATGTAGCCGCAAGCAAGTGCCGTCATGTACCGTATACCATAGCAAAATTCCAGGAAGGTATGGAGGTATGAAAACCGCCCAAGCCTAGTTCAATAATTTGACTATTGGTGTTTGAGAGTTTGAACGGGGTTTGGTGGGATGTTCAGTGACAGTGACATTCACTTAATACAGTGGGCAAGCCATGTTATATCTCCAAGCTAATGGATGCAAGCTATGCTTACAACGGAATGGAAATGTACAACTTTTTTTGCCGGCACTAGGTATCAAACAAAATCGAGAGAGTGTATCGTATTAAGATGCTTTGAGCTGTAAATTCAACACTTCTAAGCAGAAGGCACAAGATAATGTTATCTCAGAGCCTGATGTGCAAAACCCGTCTTCCTCTGGGCAGCTGCCTCGTTCTCACTGAGACGCACCACAGGTCTGGGTCTGCAGCTGCCTGTACAAGAGAGCATTTTAATGCTGGCCTTCCCCTGTACAAATGTTTCACTGAACCAAGTTCCCTTCCAACATCATTTTACAAGAGCATTGTTACTGCATTCTGAGCTTAGCTCTGATTGATTTAGAGAAATACAAACAAACCCAGAACATTTTTCCCTTCATGCAGAATTATGATGGGTTCAGCCAGTTCTTTCTCCATCACTGGCTGTTCAAGGTCTGGCTATGTAAGACTACAGAGGACTAGACGTAACACCACTCCTGATTTATTTTCTGCATCAGTGAGTTTTTGGTGTAGCTGTTCAGAGACGTGATGTGTAGTTTTAATTTTGCACACTCAAGGTGGTGATTATCTCCCTCTTAGTTTCCTTTGGACACAGTAACTGGCGCCCAGATTTTAGGACACCAGCAAAGTACGTCAACCAAAGACAAGCACTCCAAGAGATATTTGCACATGCTTTGTGTCTTGGCCAGTCTGGGTTATTCAAGGGGTTTGTTATCTTGGGTCTCCTTCATGCATTCGTTCACACCACCCGTCGGCTCCCACACAGAGGGCCCTACTTTTTGTAGCCCCCTGCTATCACTGAATACACACGGTATATAAAGCACACACACATGTAGGATTTTGCAGACATTTTCAGTATGAAATATAAACATGAGCAGGCAGATGGAGACAGTAAACACGAATATACAAATGCTGCTCATATAAGAAGGACATGCACACTCAAGCACATGCACTGTCACACAGATTTGGATGTTTTGGGCTCGAGAGGAATGTTGAAGTCTAGCCCGAATTCAGACAGCTGTGTCTCCCCGAATCAGCGATTTTAATGGACTGTCCATAACAAGGACTTGACCTTTGACCCAGTGCCTTTCAGCACTCTGTTTCCTCACTCTGCTCCTTCTTCTGGGCTAATGATGAAGACACATTCCTTCTTCCTCTGCTCATTCTTGGATTTCACTTTTGTTTTCTTGAAAACATAACAGCGGAGGGGGGGTATGTGTGATAGAGACATACTGTACATGAAATGAATGAACATAGTGACAGTGCGTATAATGGAGATATAGTGGGTGAAGGAAAGACAGGAAATTAATCAGAGCATAGCTTTTTGCAGTCTTTGCAGAATCTCACACTCGAGTTGGTTCTGCTTTTTCTGAGATCCAGTGATGGAAATTAACTATTGTCATTCAATCCCAGGAAGTATTGAAGTTTAAAGTCTCAGAATGAGAAATACTTCAAGTTATGTCACTTTAGTCGGCTTAGGTCCAGGCTTAAAGCTACAGGACTGAAAAAAAAAACCCCTCATCATCTCCGCTTGAGGCTAACAGCTTGAGGTTACATTAGCTACTGCTGGCATAACACCTCTGAATTTCTGACTGAACTGTTGGTGGTCAAGTTGGCTAATGTACACACTAGGTTTTGACTAAGCAGTAAACTCTAGCTGAAAAATAAAGCCAATGCAGAAGTGCCAAAAACAGTATTTCCTCAAATGACCCCTTGAGGCTGGCTCCAAGAGCAAGGCAAACCCCATTGACACCCATGTTAAAATGCCCATGTTTACAGCAGAAATAAACATGTTTACAGCCTGGTACGACCTGATCTCACCTAGAGCTAATTTCAGTATTTACGACAATAGTACTTGGGTGAATTTTTATATAACTTACCAGTTTAAAATTTATTAAGGCTTATAGTTATGCATAATTAAGGGATTAGCCACCTTGAGTGACAGGTGAGTGCTGCTGTTGACAAGTCGCTACCACGGCGACAGCGTTGGTTAGGTAACTTAACCATTGTGAAACCCAAATTTCACAGAGAACAGGCATAGCCCTAGCTGTCGCCATTGCTCTATGTTTTCATTTCATGGCAGTTAATTGTTAATCATTTTGGCTGCTAAAAAAAAGTCTTGTTCAGCATTTAGTTGTACCAAAAGACCCTCTTAGGAGGTTCACTTTTTTTTTGGAGAAGTACAGTTTTTATTCAAAGTATCTGACCAAACCAAATGACACATCACACAGGAGAGAAACTTTCGTTAGGCCTACATTTAAACCCGCATATGTCCTCGCCAAATTAAGTTCCTATGACTGTTAAGGTTCTTCAGTGGTACTTGAGCACTTCAGAAATAGAAAACAGTTTGTATCTACCAAAAAGCACCCCTAATTATAAAGTAAACATCCTGCGTGGCGTCCCACAAGGATCCATCCTCAGTCCTCTTCAGAGCTGGGTATAACGCTTTATAAAGTAACGCGTTAGAGTACTTTGATTAGTTTTTGCAGTAACGAGTAACCTAACGCATTAGTTTGCTGTTTGAGTAATCAAATACTTAAGTACATTTTCAAACAAGACATCAGTTACTTCCGTTACTTTTAGAACGCTGGTCCTTCAGCTCCGAAACAGCAACGGCTGTCGTTTGGTTCTAATAACGGAGATAACGTTAAACCTATCAGTCTGAAAGAAGCCACGGAGCGTGTGGCTAGCTACATGGTCGGAGAAATGCTGCCGTTGTCTACGGTGGAGTTTAATAGGTGGAGTAGGACTCGCTGACAGACATATTTCAGACTCAGGACTTGCATTATGTCTGGCACACGCTACACGCTGGTACTCACCAATTATCCCCAGTCGTCTTTCACGGCGTGTGTGATGTCATCGGGTTATTCTTGTCCTATTTTTATTTTACTATTATTTGAGTCACTGTGTGTGTGTTCATGTGCCAGCCGACATGTTGTTGTAGTCACCTGAAAGCCTCAGCAGATGGCAGGAGCTACATTTGAAGCGCCACACGTAAACTATCAAGGTACTGTATCTTCCATAGGAAGTTCTGACAAATGTTTCAGAATAAAAGCCTATTTAGAAAATGGAGGGATTCTCTCAGCCGAGGTTATAAGGGGCTTTTAATTTGAAACAAGTGTTGAGTTTGAAATGACGGTGCGATATGTTAACTTTACAAAGACAACGGAGCGGATAAAAAGTAAATATATAAACACACAGAGGGATTAATAAATAACGGACCGTCTATAATGTAGTTTGTTTCAAATGAAGCTGGGAGCCTCTGCAGTTGTGGTGAGTAAAAGCCCCGCCGCTATTTGTTAATGTTATTACTTTATGTCCGACCGTGAGGATGTACCATTGTTTGCTAGCTTGATGCTAATGACAGTAACGTTAACTCAGCGGGTTGACAAAGTGCCTCTGCTGTTTCACACCATCATTTCCCCCTTTTACTCTGTGTGGTAACATCCCTAGAGGAAATATTAAAAACGCTGGGGTGTTGTTGTCATACAGTTGTCTACGGCAGCAGATCGTTCTGTGTTTCTACTGGTCAAAGTGACGGCTGTGATGGGAGAATTGGATCTCAGTGAAGGGCAAGTGGTCCATAACTTTAATTTGGAGACAAAAAAAATGTAGGCTTAGCGCCCTGTGGTCCATTGCCCAATAGGAAATGTAGAATACTCAAAAGTACTTTAAAAGTGCTTGAGTTACTTTTCTCAGGGAGTAACGTTGGAAGTACTTTTAAAGTAATTTAGTTACTTTACTCAGGGAGTAACGCAGTAAAGTAACTGGTTACTTTTTAAGAAAGTAACGCAGTAACGTACTTTGATTACTTTTAAAGTAACCCTTACCCAACACTGGTCCTCTTCCTTTTTGTTTTGAATAACCTGTCTTCTAAACCAGTGGTTCCCAACTGGCGTGTCATGTGACGTACGAGTTTTTCAAGTTCGTAATAAACACACTATATTTTGAAGTACAGCAAATTTCCCAATCAGTTAACCAAGACAGCAGCGAGCATTAGGGTGAGCTCCACCCTCTCGTTCAAATATGGTCAGTTCTGGCTCCAATAATCCAAGATGGCAGTGGCCAAAATGTCAAACTCAAGGCTTATTCTATATATTCTTATACTATTATTAGTATTCGAAGTGACATGTTTTATTGATCTCTGGAGGAAGACATGCAGCTTATGTATTTCCCTAGCTGTATGAGCATGATGAAAAATTGCTGTCTATTTATAAATTGCAGCTATATGTGTATCTACTCAAAATGACAAATGCACCCAAATTTCATTGAGAGCATATGGTGAAAATATTATGGATTATAACTTTAAGGTGCTTGGATGATATAAGACCTCCACTTCCTTTAAAGGTAAAAGAGGATGAAAACAAAATGATTGCCTCTATAAAGATCTTACTTGCCATTATGATGGTTTCAATTGTCGGGAGGGGAGACAGAAGAAAATTGAGAATTTGGCTATAAAAACACCTAGAAATATACCTCCCTTGTGCACCTCTGATAGAGCACCTGTCATTGTATAGAAGGGAGCAGAGTTGTATCTCAGGAGCAGATAAATTAAACACATAGGTTTAGGCACGTTTTGTGTGTCAACACACAGGCAAATAGGCAGGTCAACCACATGAGCCTGCAGTCAAGAGTGCCTGTAAACCGATCCTCATAGTCTAAGCACATCCTCTGTGCTGGGGTCCCTTTTCTGCCAGGCTCACACTCACACAATCGTTCGTGCACACACACTCACATTCCTCTGCAGGCTCTGTGAGGGGCAGGCGCAGAGTGTGCTGGAAGCTTGGAGCTGCTCTTCAGAGTGAGAGTCTCTCTCACTCTCCCCAGTCGTTAAGCCAGAGAGAAGAGGAGGAAGGGAAGGCAGAAAGACCAGGGGAGGTCTGACGACACCATCTCAGCTTGCTCGGCACCTATTTTAAATGCACAGATTGATAAATGCAAGCACACAGTCTGGCTTTGGTTTACTGGAGGAGCATCAAAATTTACAACCAACTTGTCACTCTGCAAGACATGTGTGTGACTTTCCCTGCCAGGACAAAAACTTAAAGGAGCTTTGGAAACATAGCATGTGCAAGTGTCCATGGCGAGAGCAGCAGTAGCTTTCAATGCTGGAGGTCCAGCGTTAGGATGGATGACACAGGCTAATACTGCCCTCCACCACTTTCTAATCCAGCTTTAAAGGGAACCTCCAGTCAAACGAAGAAGGATCAGCTAAAGATACAAGAACTTCATTCACCTGCAACTTTTACTCCAGGCTGATATGATGCTGTGGTACAACTTTGGCAGCCACTTGCTCTCTCTGGCAGCACTTCTGGTGATTGTGAGCAGCGGAGGAGGGGAGCAGCGGAGAGCGACTGATAGCAGCAGCACAGGTGGCAGCAGCAGTAGCAGCAGTAGTGGAGGAAGTAGTAACAATAATTACAGCAACAGGCGCTTTCATAAGATCCAGCATGGCCAGTGCACCTATACGTTCATCCTACCTGAGGGAGATGGAGCCAGAGGTTCCTGCAGGGAGGCAAAAGCCGGTAGCCCGCAGAACAACGCCAACTCTCTCCAGAGAGACGCTCCGCCACCTGAGCCAGAGTTTCCCAGCCAGAAGATCCAGCAGCTCGAGCACATTATGGAGAATTATACCCAGTGGCTACAGAAGGTAAGGAGGAGGACGGCATTTGGTTTCAATGTACCACTTGCAAAGTTAAACTACAGTCCTTTAAAAAAAAAAGAAAGTATAATGTTGCAAGGAGTATCGGCTGTTGGTTTGCTGTTTGACACAATGTTCTATGACAGATCGAAACAGGAATGTTGAATTCAAATAGATCCCTGTTGAGAAAGATCGGGTATTGAATGGCATCTCCAGCAATGCTGCATGAGACTGCATCTGTTTCTTTTGAAGTGGTCACGCTGTAGTATATTTGTTGAGATATTTGTGTTTTCGTGGGCGTGTGTGGTCTCCGCAGAGTGTCTGTCTGTGGCTTCACAAGACAACTTGTTTTGGTTTCTGGATGAGGCTCTCAGACTAAATCAGGGCTGTGTTCGCTGTTTTCTCGTCGTCAACACATTGTTTGCCAAAGTGTTTGTCTGTAGGAGAGTTTATGTGCGTTAGAGGTTAAGAATTTTTGTCTGGGGTGAAGCTGTGTGACCAGTTTCAAACTGAAATGGAGTTGCACAAAAGTCAGCGAAAACATGCACTTATCTGGGAGGGTTGCAGTGTACGCTGCTGTGAGTCCTCGTGAAAACCTTTACAATTATTGGAGGAAGCTCAAAATTACAATGTGGTCAATTGGGGGTTGGCTGTATTTCTTCGTTGCCGGTAATTTGACAATTTGTAGAAACACAGCTTCTGTCAGACAACAAAAAAGGTCTGTGAAAGAAGACTAGAATAACCAACACAATTTATATTAAGCCTGCTATGCTGTTATGTAACTGTGTACATTATCTGAATTGAACTTTTTGTTCTGGATCTCTCGCAGCTGTCTGATCTTCTAGCCTCCACAGACATCTTGTACTGCGGTGCCTCTGTCTGTCACTCCGTGTCCATCCAGCACACACATGTATTTTTTTTTCCTGTTTTCTTTCTCTTTATGTTTTCCCGAGTAAACTACCCTTTGAGTAAATTCCACAGATGTCCGGTTGAGTTGCGTAGAGCGTCGGTCATAGAGCAGAGGTAGTTATATGTCAGTCACCCCCTGTTCTCCAGTGGGCTGTCTCTTTAATGGCAGGAAGTCAGAGAGAGTCTCCAGAGACACTCAGGGGAGGAAAAGACAGAGAAAGAGAATGCTCCCTTTATTTATTCTAGACAAGGACGTGTGAGTGTAGCTTGAAAATCCAGACTCATGTAAAAACAAACAAAAAAAATTAACCTGTTTTATTTTCCTGAAGAACAAAACCAACAATCTCATTTTTATAGAGCTGGTATGATATAAAATAACTCATATTTAGGTACTCATGAACAACCAAACTCCAATCTATTTATAGAGCCACAAGGTGTTTACCATGTTCAAATATGGTTCTTCAATAATGGTAAAGAGCTGCGAATCATGAGGCCATCAGTGATATGGCTTGGCAGTCACTCTGCTTTTCTAAGCTTTGAGACTTTGTGTCTCCAAAGAGAGCAAGATTATCTCTCTAAAATGAATGCATGAATCAAATAAACAAACTCCAACCAAATTCGGCATGACCGACTCTCCTGCTCCTTGACTTTCCACAATATTGTTCTTAAATAAGATTAGCAGGTTCAATCTGTGATTAATTGCGTAGTGGTTTGTTTTTTGTCTACAAAGCAAATGCATGCACAAGATTAGTCTTGATGGATTTGATGAATCACAGTACAACTGGGGAATTAATCAACTTGAACTTCATCAATACCCTGAGTCTGTTCATTAGCAACCAGCGTGCCCTCCCCAATGTGTCTGAGCTTCTCTTCCATGTGCCTGCTTTTCATTTACTCTCAGAAAGTAAACTTTTCACTCCTCAGGTTAGAGGAAATAGTCATTCCTCATCAATTACCCAGGCAGAAGTCACAGTGTGTTAGCGCGAGATGTTGATTGAGTTTATAATCAGGGAGGTGTAGTGTTGGAGGCTACTCCACCCTCCCACAAATTCAGACTGAGCAGATAAATGAAATATTGTTTGACATGGATTTTGAGCTTCCAGGATGGAACCTGGGAAATATCAGCTTGGACTGTACATCACGGACCTTATCTCCGTTTAGAGAAGGAATTTACTGTATATGGTGTATGTCAAGGTTTAAAACAGGGTGTGTGTGTGTGTTTGTGCAGATAAGGGGTGTCACCTTAAGTTCATTTTGCTTTTGATAGCTTGACACCCATCAACCGGTAACTAACCAGCAAATTTTTAAGAAAGACCATGAAGTGATGTGGAATACAAGAGACCTTGTGTTTTAGGTGGTCAAACCATTGACTCGGTGAGCTATAGTATCGCATTTTAAAGTGCTTTCCATTTAGAGGTGGTGAATTTTTAATGTTTTGTGATGTAAATTGTTTGACTTTTATTTCATTTTCTGTTGGCCTTGCTGACTGACAGCCGGCTAATTGAGTTAACATGCAGAGACACAGTGCCCACTGCCCACCTCCCGCTCTCCACTGTTTAGACTTGACCGCTCTGCACTTTGTATCACCTGTGTCAGGTAACAGCTAAGTGAGCTAGCAGTGTTGCTCACTTGCGATAACTACTTGTGGCGCTGTCGTGTCGTTGCTTTAGCATTGTTAACTATTTAGCACCACTAGTGGTGCTGACAATGCTAATGGTGCTCACATGGCTAAATGTGGTTTGTGGCTCCAAATTAGGCTGTTTATTCACCGGGGTGACATGGGGCGAGACTGGAGGGTGAGCACAATGTTTTCACAGCAAGGGACGGCGTTATTAGCAGTAATTTATCGCTAGCCAGCTCCCACCTGACCTGGCTGGTGTACAGTGCAGAGCAGCCATAGCTAGCCAACCATTGGAGACCAAATGGTGAGCAGTGAGCAGTATGTTTCTGCATGTTAACATGGCTAGCCGGCACCAGATCAAAGTGGTGTGTAGTGCAGTAAACTACAGAATAGCAAAATCAACTTATAGACCAACATTCGTAACCAATCAAAAATATTCACAGTGGTTAACCAATCAACATTTAACCGATTAACCGTTGACATCCCTGTCCTAGATTCACTTTATATGGCAGAAATTGAAAAGAATCTGCACTTTTTTCGCTTTAGAAGGTGGAAAACCGATATGCATTCGTCTAATTAAAAATATAAACCCTGGCACCTTTTCATTAATGAGTTTCTGTACCAGTTCACCATTTATAGTCTGAAAACCTGTGTGTGTTACTACACGGCTCCCAAAAGCGATCCATGTGTCAAGAAAGGCCAGGGGTGAAATAACACCGGCTCTATCTTTGCTCAGTGGACCTCATCCGTCTGATAGTACGAGTGATACTATGAAAACACAACGGCAGCATTGGTAGACTGAAGGTTTGACTAATGAGACCTCTCAAGTAACTTTCTCCTCTTATGTAAAAAGGGGAGCATGTTAAAACGTCTGCCAACACCACTAACACTATCATGCTTCTTTCCTGACACTCTGGAGTTTTGCATGGCCCCAGGCAGTTTTCATTTCTAATTGAAATTGATTTTATTTTTAAAATCCAATACTGACAAGATTATATTATGCAATGTTTAGTGATCGTATTTTAAAAGAATTAAATTAAGTTCCCTGGATGCATGTGATTTAAATAATATTCGACACAAGTAACATGTAAAAGGTTAGCACAAGAAACGAATTGGCGTAGGCATTTCAGAGGGGACACTTAAACACACAGTGGTAATTCAGCCTAATTGCACTGCATGGGGGGGAACATCAGGATGCAGTTAACATTTTTCATTGGACAGAAGATTAAGTGTTCTGGCTGATCTATCTATCTTAATCACGCCAGCGTTTTTACTGCTTGTCTAAGAGAAAGCTCGCCCTGATGTTGCTCCAGCCAGCCTTGATGAAAGAGATGCACGGAGGAGACTGTTTCAGATAGCAGCCCCGTGCCTGGGTGCTCAGTCCAGTGTGGGGGGTAGACAGAGAGAGTGATGCAGCAAACAGCTGTTGGGGAAGCATTTTAAGTCTAAGATCTTTCCTTCCTCAGCCCAGGGTAGAGTATATGGACCCTGATAACATTCCTGACCAGTCAAAGGTGGCTTGTGTTTGTCCAAGGATTACTTCCCTGGCCTGCCTGCGAGGCGAGGAGCCTCGGACAAGCGTGGCTCTGATCTCAAGAAGATGCAGCAGGAAACTATAATAATTATAGTATAAGATAATTCGCACGTAAGATAATAACAATTGACCTTTAGTTGTATAGCATCTTTCTTGACTGAACATGGTGCTTTGCAAAATTAAGGTTGAGATAAGCAGCAGAAATATAATTGATCAATACTGAGCGATGTTGGGCCGTCTCAGGATCCAGTTGTCAATCGTCTGAGAAGTCAATCGAAAATGGTGGTCATGTTGTATTGTGAGATTTGTTGACCGAAGACCAAAATGCCACAGTGTGACTGCAGCTACATTGACAAACCAACCATGTCAAGTCATTCTTTATTTATATGGCCCAATATCACAGATCCCAAATTTGCCTAAAGGAGCCAATCAGAATCAGAATACAGTATGAAATGATGCAGAGTACACTGACGAGCTTGCATAATGCTAACAAACATTAAACCTCAAATTTGTACTTTTGTACGACATCAAGTTTGATGTATGCAGACTGTACGATGACAGCCCCTACTGAATCACAGGCTATAACGTACGATGCAATAGCTTCCCATACTGAGTGTACAAGGATGCTGCACGGGTAATTACTTCTCCAACTGCACAACATACAGTTTTGTGGGCACCATATACTGTGTTATATCTGTGTGTGTGTGTGTGTGTGTGTGTGTGTGTGTGTGTGTGTGTGTGTTTGCTAGCTGCTAGGTTGCTCACCTGACAGCTGCAACTCCATCACTATTTCCTTCCATGCTTCATCCTTCTTTAGGCGATCAAGCTAAGAGCTGGAGGATGCATCATACAGGCAAGGCTTCTGCTGCCACAACTTTACAAGGTTTTCCTCTTTGCTGGAATCCCACACATTTCTTTCATTTTTCCACCATGGCGAGATGCTATCCATCTGTTTGTTTGGGTTTAATGCTAGTGCATCATTTCATGCTGCATTTCTTTTGGATGGTTAGTAGACGTAGGTCGTAACAGCAGTCACACAGTGAGATGGTCATCCCAAATTTCTGACACTGTCAGAATTTTATCCCAGGCTGTCTTTGATCACAAGACAGTGGCAACGTCCATCCTTGAATATCTCTCATTGTGCTACGTAGGACCACCGTTTTAGAGCCACAACCAAAGATTGCCACATTTCTTTCACGATGGTCATCTATCATCTGGGACAGCCCAAAATTGCACAGTGTATACCACGCTTTAGACTTTGGAACAACCTGAGCAGTTGCATCTTCAGAATTGATGGGAGCAGTCTAGCAATGACAGAGCAACAACGTCATAGATGTATCCAGGAGTCAGATTCAAACATGCTTTGAAGAGAGGATTTGACATTTTGGAAAAGTAGTTTATTTGCTTTCCTGTTGAGAGTTAAATAAGAAGATTGATGCCACAATCCAAGCACTATTATAGTAGCAAATCACTATTTGCAATGTAAAGATATAGTGGAGTAATGGCGTCCCGAGCACAGCACTCAGACAGTGGTAACTGCTGATATAGATATGGTGACATCACAGAAACTTAGCTTCCACCTTCTGGTTCCCCCTGTGTTCACACTGTTAGCTCTTTAAAAGCTGTTTTAAAGTCAAACTCCTTAAAAATTTGATATTCTCTTACTTCAGGCAACTGAACTGGAGCTTTCTCTAAATGAATAACAGACACAAACTGGCAAAATGAAACAAAAATTGAGTAAAGATAAGTACAAACCTAAGCAATTAAGACTTTGATACCAGCTCTCAGTACCTGACAGTTTTCGATAATTTCTGTTTGGACCAAAGAAGTATTGAGTCTTGAAACAAAGCTCTACTCACAGGGAGCAAGTGGTAGAAAGTGAACTGGTGAACAGATTGGTGTAATATGTCATTGTTTTTAGTGCCTGTTACTGTAGCTGCCGGGCTTTTGTTGAACTGAAGGGCAATAAGGATCAGTTTCTGCTTGGAAACATGAGAATGGATGGGTTGTTTAAGATAAAAGAAAAGGTTGTGTTGAATAAAAAGTATATGAAGCATGCATCTCACAGCACTTTCTGAGAACGTCCTTTCTACGTCTCTAATATTTCAAGGACGATGAAAATTTGGCACAGATGGAAGTTCAGCTAGCCAAATTTTGTTTCTGCTCTTGGGAGTGAAAGTAATAGATCTTCTCTTTCCCCTCCTGGTGGAGACAGTAGAAAGTGGTTGAGAGCAGTGTTTCTTGAGGAGGACGGCCTGTGCCAAACTAAGCTGTTGAACAAAGGGAGGGGGGAAAACTATCGGCAGTGTCTGATCCCTGTGAAATTCTCATCATTCTGCCTCTTGTCGAACATGACTGTGCTGCATAAACAGTGGTTTAAAAGGATACACCGACATGTGGGCAGCAGCTTGTTTCCCTTCCATACTGGGAGTTCATACGAGAAAGGGTGAATATGTTCTCTACTTAGTGCTATTGGAGGGCCACACAGCATGCCTGGGGATCCAAGGAGAAAGCTATCTACTTTAGGGGTGACTGCCTCTATGAGAGTTTATTTTCACTGATAATGTGGGCCAAAACTAACAATCGGATGATGCAGAAAGGCTAGGAAATCCTCGGAGGAATAAAAAGCTCTTCCTTCCTGACCCCAAAAACTTGTAAAAAGGAAACTATGGAAATTGCTGAAGGACACTACAATAACAGCTTCCAGAAAAGTTGTCTCGGCCCGCACTTGCACTATGACTGAAAGCGAAAAGGAAACAGAGCTCTCTGCTCAGCATGTCATGGGAATAGGGAAAAACATTACGGCCATGCCACAGTATTTCCACATGGACCTGAAAACGGAGCCCAACATTGTTAATGTTCCCGATTTTCAGGAAAAGGGGCATTTAGTAGCTTTGTCGCGCTCAATATGGCAAGCCACTTTGTTTTAAGACCCCGTTTTTTCCAGAAATCATATTTCAGTGCAGCCGGTGGCCTCAAACACGCTGGAAGTTTTGTACACTCATGTCTCTTTAAAGCTCAATAAATGATGCAGTAAATTTCTTGGTAATTTCACTGTGTGTCTTGAATCTGTCTGGTTTACCTTATTGCAGCTATAACACAAATGCGTGGGTCCTTTTCCATCACTCATCCGAGTGAATCGCTCTCTGGTGGGCACTTTATAGGGGATTTATTTTGTTTTAATTATAAGGTTATACATTTGGCCAAATGCATGCAGGATTTATGATATCCCTTCTGAAAACATTGTTGCTTGAGAGCATGTAGCTTGGCACCCACTGATGAGTCTGTGGAATAAATCGAGAGCTTCCTCTGATAGGTTTGTGTTTCCATGCGCCCTTGAGTACATTCACTCCTGTAATGGCACCAATTTTTCTTCATTTGGTAGCTGAGGGTTTTATGAATATGAATGCTCTGCAGCATGTCTCTCACGTATGGAAGTGATCTGTTTAAATCTGTTGTACTTGATTTTCTGGGCCACTTGGAGGCAACAAAACAAAACATGAACATGCAGTCAAGAATTCAATTAATTTAGCTCAGGTCTGATGCCCACTGATGCCTGAGGGAACTATCTGACTCTTTGCTGCTTAATTCTCTTTTATGTTCACCAGCTAGTTGCCAACTTGCAGAGAAGTGTGGCTGAGCGAGGACATTAAAGTGGCAGGCCATAAAACCAAAACCATTTGCTGAAAGATGGTAAAACGTATGGTAGAGCTGAGGGTAACAACAGAGATACCTGGTAATTACCTGTGGTGTCATCATTACAATCTAGGGGTGGGCATTTTAAGTAAGTTCCAAATTCAAACTCATTTATTGAAACTCATTTATTGAACAACCAGGCTTCAATTAGCCTACCTATTAGAAAAATATCAAAGTTAACATAAGAAAAATCACCAAACTTTCTGTTGCTGCTGTTACATAGGCTAGATGCAGCACTGAAAGACCATCTCTGGAGCCTGGAGCCACTCTCCCAACGGTCAGTTGAACGTCTGCCTAGTTAGCATGAGCTAACACAGCATTCGCGGCTAAAGGCCCTGACACACCAAGCCGTCAGTCCGGCAATGTCAGGCTGTCCGTGAGCGTCTGTTGCCCTAGTATTTGCAGTGTAGCCTATCCCACATCCTTTTCACTAGTTGGTCCTTGTCCGCTCCTATCAGCTCTTTTTCAGCTGATTAAGCATGTTGAATCAGGAATTGGAGATGGCAGAGCCTGTAGGTGAATAATTGTACATTACCCCTGTGATGCTAACAGTTAGCCCTGTCGCTATGTGTGTGTGTGTGTGTGTGGGATGGACGCTCACCAACTGTAAATAGAAAACAAAACATAAAAGTGATGTTCACATGTGGGAGGTTGGGCGGTGATTAGTCTATACGCTGAACAAATACAGACATCCAAATCGAGCACTCCATCCCTATTACAAATGACCCCTTTCACACACACACACACACATTCATTTGATCCATTGTTGATATAAAAATATTGATTATAGCAGCTTTAACATATTATGAATGTGAGTGCTCTGCAGTGTGTTGCTCAGGTAAGGAAGTGATATTTAGATAATTTATTCTACTGTGGAATTTAAATATTTTTTTACAAGATGACTGAAACAAGAGTAAAGGCTTTTTCAAAGTATAAATAATATTATTTTGGGCAGGCAAGTGGAAGTCATTAGTACTGAGAGTGTAAGTTATGGTCAGAAGAGTTGCCAAAAACACAAGGTTCATGGCTGTATCTCTGCCACTGCTAAGGTTTAGTGATTATGAGCCAAATATGAGATAGTAATAGCTTACACAGAGCGAAACATTAGACATTATGGTCAATCTGAGCTCACAGTAAGTGGGCGAGTAATGTGCTGTTATCACAGCCTGCAGCAAATCACAACTGTGTTTGAACTTATTTCAGACTCAGAACCGGCTGTTATCTTTTTTGTATTTTTGTTTTATAATGACTCCTGATAAACAGAGCAGATGATAATATTACTCACCCGTATCTGCTGCTATTTATTTTCCTTTAGACTTTTAGGTTCATTTGAGTCGTGCGCTGTAAATCAAGGTCTGATGAAGGTCAGGGGAACTGAAATGGCATTAAAAAACAGAATAGTGTTTCAGAATTTGAGCCGTTCGCAATGGCTACAGCGGGACGTCTACACATTGTGATTTTATAATAACGTATCACTCATTTCTTACAGCTGCTTTACTTCCAGATAAAGATAACAGAGAAAACACGCAAGTCTTGTATTGCTGGCTCTGGCACTGAGCAGTAGAAGAAAACAGCAGAATTTACTACAGGTTGTAATGCTCTCGCTACACGCTTCATTTTATTTTCGTCAAATTTTCAAGTTTACTGTCAGTTCATTCCCATGTTTCTGTATATGTTAATCCTGTAAAGTCCGTGAAGTGGGGAGGAAAATTCATGAAGCCTCTCCACATGCTGCCTCTGAGGCCGACTCTCCCCGCAGCGTCTCTTTGACTCTCCCCGACAGATGTTGCTTTTTGAGTGGACGTCTTTGTCTGTCAATGCTGGGGAGCCTTCCAGAGGTTGCAGAGGACAAAACCGTTTCACCTTTGCTGGAGTTCAGCCCTGCAGATTTAGTGCTGTGATTTCAAATTGAAGAAAAACAAAGGAATCACAATCACATGGTTGAAAGAGAGGCTTGAATCTGAAAAGAAATGTCTGTAGAATGAGTCAAGTTGAGTTGTGGAAAACTGATGACTGGAAGCCGGTAAAAGGTGAAAAGAGAGAAAGAAGGCGAAATAGACAAAGTGCAAGATAGTGGGTGAAAAATAAACACGCCCTCACAGTGTGGCCTACATAGATATTCAAATGACTAATAGTTGGCTCCATTATTTTTGTTTTGTTCTTGTGGTGGTGGGATAGCAGCCACTCTTTCTTAAAGCCTCCGTGTCACATCCAGGAATGACCTCACTTATTTATTTAATCTTTTGTTGTCCTTTGGTGTGGGTGAGAGCGGAGAGTTGGTATCGTGTGATGTATTAACTTACAATGTGAGACCCACACATCTTAATGGTAGACAGAGTGGAGCTATGCAGAATGGCAGGCTGATTATAGGCTCTGTTTCTGTGGGTGGTTTGGACAACTGAGTGTGTTAGGTCTCAGTTTATTGGTTAAACGCTGCGATCGGTGTGACACCTCATTCAGCCCCATGCACATATTCACACATACAGAGATATAGACGCACATGCACACACATAAACACCCACAAATCTGTATACATGTTTCAAAAACACACTTAACTCTGGTCCAGAGCTGCATTTGCCTCGTCTGGGACCCGAGCCAGGCTTCTCACATCCAGTACCACGGGCTTGAGTTGGCACAGAGACTGCAGACGTGACACAGTAAAGTTTGTTATGTGTCCACCACCGTTCAAAAATAACACCGTTAAAACATAGTACAGAACAAGTCGAAAGGCCTCGTAAAATCAATCACATTGTCGACCTTTCACCACATTTCTTTTCCTTTGTCCATTCAGCGTGTTGCACTTGTGGTGAGACCCCAGTCAGTGATGTCAGAGCAGGTGGTTAGCTGATTGAGAACACCTGCTGCACTCCGTTTGATGAAGATTCAGACTTTGGATGCACCAATAAGCCTGTTTGTGGTTGCCTCACACTGATTTCAGTACCTAATCTCAGGGTAGTAGCTGATTCTAGTAATACAGTATATTTTCTCTTTTTAAAATCTAAAATCTGAATGCCTTATTGAGTGATTAAGTAAATTAAAGCTTTGTTTCCGCCGAGGGAAATAATCTTCAGCTTACATAAGTAAACAGGAGGTCTGTGTCACGTGTAGTTACATTTCTGGGGAGGTGCACGTAGGGCTAAAGCATAGGGTACACGTCTACGCAGAGCCTACACTGATTCGATGCAGAAGTATAAATCATTGATTTAGCTTTGAGTTTCTGTTTTACACTGCTACATTATAAACTTGTTTTTTTGTCATTCAGTTGCAAGGTGAAACCTTAAAATAAAGTTAATACTGTTGTGTTTGTCATGCCTGTTGCACCAAGGTGTTCTCTGCACTGGCACGCTGCACATTCTAAATTACAGGGCCAGTTAAACACGACGGGTGCAGATCATTTTTAGAAAGTGATTACATGATTTGTAGTAAAGACAGCTCGTTGACCTGCTGTGCACCCTGCGAGAAGCCATGAAAGTAATTCTTAAAGGGGCTTTACAGGATAAACAGAGCATTAATATAGCAGCAAGCCACCATTTGCTATGTTAAAATATAGTGGAGTAATGGTGTTCTGAGCAGAGAGTGAAATCACGCTCCCTCTCTGTGTGTGTTGTAATCCAAGCACATCTGTTCATTGTTGTGGTAGATTGCCTGGCTCATGTAGCTGTTACAGCATGTGAATCCCTTTGTGTTAGCCCACTTGCTTGCTATTCCCCGCCACTCTGCGCAGCCCTCGTACGTCGATTATCGCTGATATTGCCCCAGAAGTGTAGTGCCAACCCTACAGTTTCCACCCAGGTAACAATGTTAGCTCTGTCAGCACTGTTTCTGTTGTTAGCACTGTTCCTGCTGTTAGCACTGTTAGCTGCTCGTCGCTGGCTCAGCCACCTCCATGTTGTGAGCCGTGTGCAGACAGCCTGAATCAAAGAAATGCTCAAATAATTGTATAGAGCTCCTTTAACTAAAACTCCTCTGTTTTATGTCATATGGGATGTGTAAGTACTCACCACGTGGCTTTTAAGTTTGGTTTTGTAACATAGTCATAGTGACAATTGTCCACGTTGGGGAAAAAAATCGTATTCTTACAGTTATCTCTTCCCCAAAGGATACAAATGTACCACAGTAGCCGACAGTCTAGTCCTAAAATGTGCTGCTGTAAGATGACCTAGCAGGAAGTGCTTCATAAATCTGTCATCGATCGAACAGATGGATGTGTTGTCTGGGTCTGCGTTTACAACCAAAATACAAATGCTTACAATTGGTTCTTGATGTTTATTTAAATGGACATGTTTGCAGTGGTTGTGAGATGGAGAGGCTAACCATCCAAAGGCCAGTGTGTGCGTGTGTGTACAAAGACGAGTCTGTGTAACACGAAAGTCCTTTTCTGCATATGTGTCCCTGGATGACATTGTTTGACGTACACGAGTCTGTGTTTGGATGAAATGACCTTCAGCTTAACTGATGGCCTGTAAAGGATCAAATAAGATGTTACTACTCTGGACTCGTACAGTCGTAAGGTGAAGCTTGGACTGAAAAGAGGCTGTCACATTTCTTCAGTGACTGTCAAACAGCACTCCTATTATGAACATAGATAATACATCTTAGTAATGCATGGTGTCCAGAATAGCACAAGACATATCATTAACAGTTTTGTCAAACCAGAGGAACCCTTTCTAAACAATGTCGAAAACAGACTTCCTGTCTTTAGATATACGAATACACCTTCATAGTTTTGCTTGAATAAAATAGGGATGCACCGTTTGTGAAATTCTTGGCCAGTACCGATGTTTAAAACAACAAGTTGTCCGATAGCTGTTGTCGTTTATTTTGTTTTTGTTATTTATTTCTCCTTTTGCGCCAGGGAAACAAAGAAATCTTCATTATAAAAAATAACTGAACTGTTTCAAGTCATTCAGCTCTTCATAACACGACCTTTGAATTAGCATGTAATGAATCATACACATTTTTGAAACCTATAACCTTGCTTCACGAGAAAGCTTCTGGGGTTTTTAAATGCTGCTTCAGAAGCCTTTTTACTGTATATGATATATTATAATTCCTACTCTAATATCTATCTAATATCAATTCTATCAAGTTACTCCATCAAACCACCCTAGTTATTCTAGTTATTCTACTGTTGCCCAGTACTCATTTTTCACTGAATAGAGCTTGAATGCATCATACTGTAAGTCAATGCAACCTCTATTAACTCTTAGATCCAGCTGCCGACTGCTAACAGCTAACGCTAACTCACTCTCCTCCTGATTTCAACACTTATTTGTAGTTCACAATGTAGCATTATCAGGGAAACAATATGGTGCGTACCCTGATGCGTCGATAGTGAGTTTACACGTCCTTTTGTCCCAAAGGCGTCCTCTCTGAAAGATCTCTGTTCATGTCAGACATGTTCTCTATTGTCCCCAGGACGGCAGGACTACGTTAGTCTCGAGCCCTGCTTTTTAACCTGCACAAAACTGATGTGACACAACAGAAAAGCATCGGCCACGCCATCAGTGAATGTCATCATTTGTGCTGATAGGCTGTTAACATTCAACAAGGCCAATATTGGACGATATCGATGTCCAGCTGATATATCGGTGCATCCCTAGAATTAAATCAATTTACCTTATGTGTACACAGCTGGAATGTGAAGAACTGTTGACAAAACTAGTGTGTTTGTTATGAGATTATATGGCCGTCTGTGTTTAGTGAGGACATGACTTTGTCCATAAGTGTGGGCAATGCTTTGGAGTTCTGTGGAAATTCCTGTGCGATGTGCTAGGATGTTTTGCTTTGTTGCCTGAACATAATGATCTCAGTTCAGTTGGGTTTGGTTTTGATCATTTCAGCCATCCTCTGCCTTTGATTGTGTTTATACACACATCTTGTGCACTTTAGCCAAAGAAATGCAAAAATAAACAGAAACCTGGGCACATGAAATGCCAAGGATTTGTCCTCCTCCTCTTTCCCTCTGTCGTATTTAGCATCTTGTCCCAACAGAAATATGTTGTAAATCATCCAAAAATGGATGTCTGACAAATTGCACTGTCAGACCGCCATACTTGTTGTAACTAACTTTAGATCTGTGACTCACAAATTTATGTTGCGGCTCCTCTAAAGCTATAGAGCTATATCACAGTGTAAAAACACACCATGAAGACACACAAACATGCACATTATCAGTATTTTCATCCATCATGAGCTGAAGGTCAGGCAGATGCAAATGTTTTTAATGCTGCAGCATGGCAGTGATACAATAGTGGCTGTAAGCTGCATTTAATCATTAGCAGCAGCATCTATTTTCCTCCTCTCGAACAGTCGTGGTGAACCGCAGGTCAGACTGAAGCAGCTCCATGTGGAGATGTTAGTCGGGTTACCGCACCTCGTCTTCCTACTCATCTCTTTTGTTTAGATTGGGTGTCGCTTCAGCGTCACTTAGGGGAAAATTTAGGCCCACATGCACACACACACACACACACACACACACACACACACACACACACACACACACACTCCATAACGTCACATGTACAACCATCAGTACTTAAAAGTGCTAGATTTGATATATAGCCCGCTGTGTGTTAGCCTCTAGCAAAAGCAGCAGTGGGAGAGTGGAAAATGACTCCAGAGTAACATAATCTGGACCCGATGCGATAGCGTCAATCTGTCTTTGGTGATAGAAGCAAAGCAAAGCAGAGGTTGTAAGAAGAAAGAAGGGGGGAGACCAAAACACAGGGAGATAAAGAGATATAAAGAGCAGCAGAAAGGGAAAAGTGAGAAAAACTGTAAGGCTGTGGTTGGCGTTCATTGTGGTGATTGTAACCCTGGATGACTGCGGCGATGGTTTATAAACTCTGGAGTCCTCGCTTAATGCGATGTTAGGACGAAAGATAAACACGAATGTGACATTGAAGGAAACAACCCCTGTCATTAAACGCCCATTCATTTTGATTAGAAGAGACACTCAGCTTCATAGATAGTGGCGCTGGCACACAAACGGGAATGCTGGAACCATTTTTTCCCTGATGTTTTGCCCGGCTAGGAGGTTTAACATACAGTAATGTTTCTGTCATGGCTGAGCTTAAAACAAAACATGTCCTTTTGCATCTACTTCTACAGCTTTCTGGCGAAGGAATCCCCTGCTGTGATGTTTAGAGGGTACACTGGAATGCTATCACAAATATTTGGATGTAAGCGCCTCCACCGTGGGATGGTGGGTCTGTGGTATCCCTGTGTGCTTCAGTAAAAGGGGCAGACTGACACAGCCTGCAGCCTTGACACAAAAACGCCAATATCAGGGACATTCCTGCCCAGATGTGTCCCGAAGGAAAGATTCCCATGTTGGTCAACCTGCGTCACAACAACTACAGACTGCCCCCTTGCTGGTGCTCGCTGGTTGAATGAGCAGGTCCGAGTTTGTTTGGTTGTTTGGGTTTCGTTACGCATTCCAATGTCTTGGGTGAATGCAAGTACTTCCTCTCCCATACGGCCAGATACGCATAATTAATTGGATTAATTTTTGGGCCCATTCTAACATCAGACAGCAGGATTGTAATTGGAGGATTTGTGAAAATATACATTCATGCTTAAGTTGTACTTCACCATATTTGTTTTCATTCAACATGGAAAGAAACCACAAAACATGTTCATTGTATCCTCTTAAAGTATGAGTCAAAAATAAGCCACGACTGACTGTAAGGTTGTCACAAGGGTCCTTTAGTACTTATCTACGGAGTTACTGTTTCATCCAAGGGTGACAATTAACAATTCTGTGAAAGCTGTACATCCAGTGAGTGCTACAACATAATATCACAACAATACAGAGAAACATTTCACTTTGGTAGAGTGTCCTTGACACTGGTTCAAGTTGCAACATGTTTCATTTTGTAGTTTGACTAACTCATAAAATATGTGTTGATACAGCGTATGAAATATAAAACTGAAAGGCCTGCTAACAGCTTTGGTTCTGACTTTTGTTGCGATGGCTGGCTCAAACCCTCGACAATCAGGATTCGACATTAACCACGGCCCGTGGCCACAAAAAGTCACTCTATGGCCTTCAGATATCCTCTGTAGGTGGCCCTGTGTGGCTACCTGTCTCAATGAGATTACCTGCCTAAATAATGGATAGATAAAATTTAAAAAAAATCCCCATTAGTTTCTAATCACCTGAACGTAAGAATCGTTGTGTTTTTGTTACCTTAAAATGAGCCGTTTATATCTACATATGGAGTGGGTCCTCTTCCACAGAGTCTGCCATGTTGTTTCTACAGTAGCCCAGAACGGACATACCAAACACTGGCCACTGTAGCTCTGCTGCACGCTTGGCGCATGGGAGAACCTTTAGTTCTGCAGCCTCAACATAAGATGCCACTAAATCCTAGGCCTTTTAATAAACATTTTGTTAAGGTTTTCATTTTTTGGAGTGTCACAGTTAAGGAAGGCTGTGTTAAGTTGCATTAAATTGCCTTTTCTGCATTGTTTATACACAAGTTTACACTGACGCCATTACTCTATTATGTATCTTTACATTGCAAATAGTGGTTTGCTGCTTTTGTAATGTTCTAAATGTCACATACAGCTTCTTTTAAATTGTTATCACCTGTCCTTGACAATATATTTTAATGCTTCCTGGCAATCTTTTAAATTTTTTTCCCTCCCTTTCATGAGTTTCTGTACAAGAAATTTAAATTAGACTCCTACATACATGCACTCAGTGACTTGAGTTATATGTGCTGCTGCTGGAATCTGCTCAGAGGATAGCTTAGTTATCCCTGTCTGGACCAACTCTGAAAATTCATTTCCACTATGAATATTTGATCGTAAAAACAAGGAAGTGTCCACACCAGCATATCAATAACAGAAAAGCAAACATTTCTGTTGGATGTGCTCACACCCGCTCCGGAGTGCTAAAGAACTCAAAGTTCAGGCAAAACATGTTGTCCATCTCTCTTTTTTGATGTTAAGAGAAAGTTCAGTCCTTTCATAACAGTGTCAGAATGTAATTTGTATACTTCATTTGACTTCTGAGATGAATTGGCTTTTAACTTACATATTACAGATACGCAGAAGAGTTTGTTTGATTCATCTTGCTCGGGGGCTCGTAGTTAATCACTGAAGGTATGTCCTATAGACATAACACTGTCAGAGTTCTTGATTTAAAAAGTCCTCTCAAGCCAGAAGCTATTCATGTAGTGGGATTTCTGCACAGTAGTCCCCATATAGGAGAAAGCTAAAAATGATGATAGTAACAGTAAATAGCCATGTTGATGTTTTGGAGCATGTATTTTCCCAAAGGAAACTAAAAACAGAAACAGTCCTTCCATTCTCTCTTCATTTCTCAGGGCTTTTGTATTTTTGGATGTTAAACCTCATCCCATTAAACATTGAAATCTCAAATTTGACTCAAGTAGAGCCCCATTTCTGCCAATTTGTGTTTCGAAAATATGATTTAGCAACAGATTCTTCACATTTTACACAGACCTTCTTGAAATCAAACCTTGTTATTTCATTGTGGTTTTCTATTGTTGTAACTTGAAGTAAATTGGCCGTTTACGATGCTCATTAGTCATTTGAAAAATTCAACACATCAAAATTTCACATCACGTTTTCCTCTCTGTTTTTACAATTTGTGGTTTATATTAACTCTTAACACTGAATAATGATTTATAAGGGCAGGCAAGTGGAACATATTTTAAACATGAATATGGAAAATCGATTTGGCCTATAACATTTACCGTCAGGTTTGAAGTTCTGATTTGTTTTAGAAACAACCAGCAAATCAACCAAACTTGACAGCTCAACTATTGGCTAAGTATTCTCACTTTCTTTCATTGTCTGCCCTGTTGACAAACCATTGTGACCGGAAAGCTTTGAAATGGTGTGCCTCTGAACCTGCCAAGCGATTTTGGGCACCTCCAAGTACGCACAGTGATTTACAGAGTAATTCATACAGAGAAACGGTTGGTTTGTTTTCAGGTTGTGTACACAAGACTCATTATGTCCTTGGAAATGCACAACTGAACACGCCATTGACATCAACACAATAGCATCTTGACAGAAATACAAAGGGGAAGAAAAGAAGAGAGACAGATGTAAAAGAGTCTTAGAGCAGAGGGTGCTGGCAGTAGATTGGTTGTTTTTCAGATGGCAGTCAGTCTTTCTGTCTGAGAGAGTCCTGGGATCAACAGTTTTTGGTCTGAGCAACAAAGATGTGGCAGGGGGCTGGACCACCCACCTCACTGCAGACCCCTGTGTCTACCCTATATGATAATAACTGACCATTTGCGAAGCTACACTTCCCTTACTTATATTACTGTTGCTACGCCTGTTAGCTTTCCAGTCTTGCACAGCGCATATACCTTCTAAAATGATGACAATGGCACTCAAATTTTGTCATTTTTAAAGCAATGGGTCCTTGATTTCAGAGAGAGGTAGTCAAAAGCCAATTGGTCAGTTCTAGCAAAAATGGATTTCGTCCACTGAATGGAAAATGTAAGATTTGATCAGCTGTAGCTACCTTGCTAATTAATCTAATGTTAGTCTGAGTGGGTGGAAGTTCGCTGCAAAGATCAGCCTCTCATTGGGCGGAATGAGCCACCCGCTGAAGTCCCACCCTACCACCTCTGGTTGCAGTTTTCAACACGTCTCTTACTAACTTTTGTGGTGTTTGATCTTGTGGGGATGTAGCCATTTTTCTGCCATGGTTCGCGTCCTGTAGGCGATATTTTTGTGGCCGTGTTACACCAAAACCTGTTTCCCCCCGGCAATATTTTTGCAAGCGCACCGTTGCTGTGGCACCGCCAAAAATGATTGTGATTGGTTGAAAGAAATACAAGCAGCCGGGGCGTTTTTTTCTCCAATCTTAAAGTGAGAGTCGGCCCAGCCAGACCTTTCTTTTCTTGAGAAAGGTCTGGTGAGCGAGACTAATCTAATGTTGGCTCCATGAGCTTGTTGAAAATAATGTCTCCCTGATGTCTTAATGATTTGTTTTAAAACAAGAATCCTCTAAAAAGATCATAAATGTGTACTTCATTGCTACGTACATGATACTGTGCTTTAACTGTCAAAAACGTAACACTATCTTAGGATATGTTGTCAGGGCTTGCTGGAGCGCAAATGTCCGGAAATCCAATAAAGAGCGGAGCCGCTAATGTTAGCTTGAACTCTCATAGCATGCAGGAATGTTTGCACAGTGGGGAAATACAATAATGAATGTTCTAGGCATAAACGGCTTTTTTTCAATGGTCTAGTAGTAATTGATGAGGTGGGTGTACTTCTCACTAGATGATTAGGTTACCTAGGGGGAAGTGGGTATACTCTCCTATATCCTCCTGAGACCCTAGCCCCTTTTACACTGAGGGAGACAAAGAATTGCGCGCCCTCCTTGCCCTCGCAAATGAAGAGGCCATTAACCGTCAGATGACGGGAACGGTGAAGAGCGGGCCGACTTATGAGAGAATCGGCGAAGGACTGACTAGCCGCAGCTCCCCTCCCACGTCACTGTTTACGTCACATGCTGAGCTACATGTTTTGTTACTTGCTCACGCCCCCCATTGCCCCGAAAAAGGCGCTTCTGTATAAACAAAAGTAGGCAGGTGGCATTTTGCCGCACTCCCCGATTTTGTTTTTATACTGCCAATGCTGAAGAAGACTGATTGGGCTTTCCTGCAAATTTGCACAATTCCTATCTAAGAAGGGCTACTGTGTCCTCATATGAGTACATCACATTTTGGGTTTAGTTGACCCTTATACTTAATTCTACTAAACTTGCTGTCCTCGCTGTCCTCGTTCATGGACACTTTATTGTGCCATCTAGTGGCAGAAGGACCCCAGTACACTAAAACAAGATGGCAGATTGACACAAAAGTCAACAAGGTCCAAAACCTGATCAGATTTTATGGTTGAAACTTGTTTATTTATGATTAATATTTTTTGTAGTTTGATATGGCAACAAATTTGACCAATCTTAGCAACAGTAACAAGATAAGACGCTGTTAGGAAGTAGGAGGAAGTACTCATTTGAGGACATTGGCACTAAATTGACAACGTTGAGGTTTCTTTTAATATATATCTTTATTGGTTCCAGCTGATCCCAAATAGCTAGGACAATTTAAAAATGCATACCAAACAAAAGTTCAGGTCTCAAGAGGATATAGTACATTGGCTTTTTGGCGGAAAGCTGGATATACTATAAATGGCTAGAAAAAAGGGTGGTTATACCCTTCATACCCTCCATTACACTGGTGCTTTTTTTTCTTTCTTTTTTTTTAATAACCTGTAACACCACTAACTAATGTTAGCTATTTGCCTTGGCCTTGGTAATAACGCTCATTTGTTGTAGGTAGTAGCTAGTTAGCAACCTGCTAACGATTGCAGTTTACGTTATACCAGATCAAGTTTTTGGTTTTAAAAGGGCTAAAATAAAGACTTGGTCAAATCCCCCATTTCAACATCAAGTAAAAGCTATCTTTTTTTTCCACCAAGGCATGGAGCACGTCTATTGGGTTTTTATTTTTTAGTTTTCCTGTTGGCCACTCTCGCTATTGACATTCTTTGAGAGGAAAAAAATGTGGCAGCAATTGAGTAAAGGCCTGGCTGTTGGCCACTGGGGTGAAGGTCACAGAGGTCAACTGTGAGTTCGACCTGAGTTGTTAGTCACCTAATCTTGACAGAGGTTAAGACAGAGAACCTTAAAACTGTTTCAAGGTGGGTTTAAAAACAAACAAGCCAGTGAGTGAGTAAGACAGCTCTCTAAAATACGTACAGAGGTTGCCCATATCTGTATTATAAAATGCTGGAGGGTGACAGGGCAGTGAGTCAGGGTAACACCTCCTAAAGCCCTACCAGAGTGAATTATAGGACTGGGTTTCCAAGGGGGGCTGTCCAGTTCACTCTTCATTGTTGGTGGGCGATAAGAAGGCGTGAGTGTATTTGCTGGTGTTCGTTTCAAGATGGGTGTTATAAGGAGTGCTAATTTGGGGGGTGAGTGTTCATACGTAACATCCCCCATGCTTTAGTCCATTAAAGTGGTCTGAAATGGATAAGGGATGCGTAAGGGATGCATCCCAGAAGCCAGACCAGCCCAGTAACACCATCACCATCACCATCACCTTCCCACAGGCACACACACACACACACACACACACACACAAACAGAAAGAGCCAGAGATAAGCAGAGTTGTGACAGAGCTCTAGCAGTAAGTGTTTTATACAGTCCAGGCCTGCTATTTTCTAACTCTCCCAGTGTCTCGCAGCACCACTACTGCTGCTGTTTAGGAAAAGATCAAGACCCCCTTTTAAAATGGCTAAATGGGGAATGTCAGAGAAGTGGTAAATATTTGCAGTAATCTGTAACGATGATAGCAGGGAGTATCATCTTGAGGGATTATCCTGTTCTTGGTTCTCAAGCGATGGCAATTTAGCAGCTGCACCATGACAATGTGCAGAATATGTATGTTGGAGCTCTCAGCTGATGGATTTTGCACCTTTTGCCTGTGAACACTTGTCCCTCTGTATGATCAACAGTCCCTGTGCTCTTAAAAACTGCATCCTGCTACATGTTTTATGTTGTACAGCTTGTCATTTACGTTCTAGACAGCCCAAAGCAGCTCGCTTAGTGATTCGCAGTCAATTGTACCTCATAAACTGTCTAAACACACCAGTCTGCACATGCAGTACGCAGCATTGTGAAGCTGCAGTTAAGGTACTAATGGATCTCCATCGCTGTGTGTCGGGCAGCATCATTAGTAAAGTCACAAGCAGTGCACATGAAGCCAGACCACCTTGAAACCTTTATGCCTTGCTGTAAAGTAGCACTTAGGGAAACATAAACTTGTGTTTATGTGACTCTCACTTAGCAAACAGTGATTTTGTGAAACCAGAGGCTAGATTTAGTAGTTTCTAAAAGCAGAGTCTGGTATTATTGCACTTTCTGGAATGTCCCCAATAAATCACTAAAAACACAGATTTATTTTTATTTTGATGAAAGTGGAGTTTAAATTCTTTCTCTTTTCAAAGTGTGAAATGTTCATGCGCAGGTTGTCAAAAGTTAGTTTTTTAACTTCAAATTTTAAAGTGTAACTTTTGCAAGAAGAATTAAACATTCTTTCTTTTACAAAAAAAGAAAGAAAAGCTGAATTTAGGAGCAATAAAACACGTCATTCCTCTCTTCAATACACTCTGGGTTTTGCAGTTGCAGCCTTATTTGGCCTGGTTTGACCGGAGGCTTATGGTGGCTTATGTTGGCCAACTTTAAGTAACTATTGCTGTATAATGATATTACCGAGTTAGTTTACTGGTTTTATGGCTCTTCCCCACTGTACTACTGTTACAGTAGGTATTTAGTGTGATATCATAATTTTCACTTGCAGCCACAGTGGCTGCCCCAGAGCAGAAGTTACAAGGGTATTACTTTTGTTTTGATGTTTAGCGGGGGCACATATGAATTGTAGGTTTTGGGGTTCTCCAACAGAAAATTTTAGCATCACACGCTTAATTTTCTCAATTCTTGTGTTTCTTTAATGCACCAGCTTGTCTAAAAACTCATTTTTAGAGCAAATTTTGCGACCCTTCATGTCTGAAACCTCATTTTGAGTTTGAATCCGACTGCAGATAGCCACTTAGATAGTTACACCTGACTGTATTCAGGATGACCCCCATTTTTCTTAGTTTAACCCTGAGTTGGTGGGCTCCAGCTCCACAGAGAGGCTTACCAACCCATACAGCTTTTAAGCCATGTTTACTAGTCTGACACCTGCTTCTCGTCAAATTCCAAATTGTGAGAAGAATTTGTGAGTATCAGACTAAATTACCACTTGGCTCGACTTCATTGGCTTTTTGACTCTGTCTCTTGATGAAAATGATGAGGAAAACAGCACCATGAGTTGAATTAATTGGTTCCAGTTTCAGGTCAACTAAACATGGTTTAGTTACAATATAATCTGTAGAAAATCAGCCATTGGCATAGGCTTAGAACCCCATGTCTTAGTAGAAAATAAAGCACTACAACCTTTGCATTCTCATTATGCACTCATATTTATTTCACCATCTCAATCCCATTCCTAACGAACACAAATTCGCATTTCTGTTCTGGCAATGACAGAGAGTGTTTGCTTTCATTGCTGACAATAGTTTCTATTGGTAGTCACAGACTGGAAAAGCACAGCGTTTAACTGGAGCCGAGGTTAGAAACCATCTAAATAACCAAACACCCACATAGACCCATTTTACGGCTTCCTGAGTGTTGATTTTACATGATTGGGCGTGTTTGCGTAATCTTGTTTCTCCTTGGTACTTTCCATTTATGACCCCCACCAGATCCAGCCATGAGTCAGCCACATTCCCTACGACAAAAACCATGAAGTGATCGCTGGGCTTAAGTTTCTGTCAGCCATGTGTCCCTTCAGTACCTTTTCTCTCAAGGTGACTTACAGTATGCAAAGCTGAACACCACACAATAATCTCAGCATATGAGTAAACTGCAGTGCAAAGCTGCTGCTGTAAGATGGACAAAGCATTGAGCTTTAAACTGAAGATTTGATCTTCGGCCCCCTAAGAGGATATGAAAACAACCTACACCATGCACGGAGTTCAGAGATTTTACATTTCTAGATGGACGAAAAACCATTTCCAAACACAGTCATATTCTCTGGTTCATTATCAGGCAGAGTAATCCATCATTACTTGAGCTTCGCGAATTCCAGACTCGCTGTTTTCTTTCCAATTCCTCGGGCCAGGCTATTGGAGGTTGTGTGGAAAGTGACACTTATATCAGCCTTATGTAGTTCACAGTTAGGGGAAGCAGTATTATGCCTGAAATCCGGCCCGAAAAAATGTTACATTTCACTTTAATATCGCTGCCAAGAGAGGATATTACATTGAAAAGCTAATTCGACTTGGCAGACCTGTGCAAATGGCTGAGAGCTGCAGAGCAAAGAGATCCATCTCTGTTCTGTTTCATTATCTATCAGCCTGAGATTGATCGAAAAGTTGCAATCCATCTATTTATTATAAAAGCAGGAAAAAAGGCTGTGCTTTTCTCTTTGCAAGAGAATGTTCCACCAGAAATATCTACAGTGCAAATATTATCAAGATTTTACTGTGCCAGTAGATACAGATATATAGATTTTTATGTTAGTTTTAAAAACTTTATGTTTGCCAACATGGGCCCAAAACCAATATATATACAGTATGTATCTACTATACACAGTCAGCCTTGTCGTCTTATTTATTCACTGATCTAATCATTTGATCAAATGTAAATTGGAAGCACTCCAGCATACAGTTGTCAAGATTGGGCCATAATGGAAAGCCCTGAAGAACTTTAGATCTTACCAGCCTTTTACGAACTTGTAAATTCAGCTTAAAGTATGGGAAACAGAAAAGGCCAGCTCGTCTTAAAGCTGTAGTCGGTAACTTTTATTTTACAAAATAACTTTTTGTCATATTTGCCAAAACTGTGACTAGATCCTGGCAGTAGTACATGATGATCAACCAATCAGAGCTCATGTCAATCAAAGCTTGTGAACTGGGGTGAAGCTGTCAAACCAGGCAGCACTGATCAATTATGAATCAAGAGCCTGCTACTACACCGCCATCTCAAAATGTTTTCAGAAACATATTTTAGTGTACTGTTTACCTGTAAAGTGAGAAAGTTTGTGACCCAGCTGCCATGTTGGAAACAGTCAAGCTGAAACCAAGCACTGCCCACCAGCCAGAGCAAACTTTCTCATTTTACAGCTAAACAGTACACTAACATGTGTTTTTTAAGACTTGTGAGGTGTGAAATAGGCAATGCAGTAACAGAATCGTCATTCACATTTGATCAGTGCTGCCTAGATTCACAGTTTGACCACAGTTAATGAGCAGGGATTGACATGATTGACAGCTGTGTTAAGGGCTCCTCGGCTCTGATTGATTGTTTTCCTTCAGGTGTGGTGGATTCTAGCAGATGTCATTTGAGGCACTACTTTGTTTCATTGCACGTTTGTGTGCGACTTCATTCAGGCATTTGGACCTCCAAATGTGAGTCGAATAAGTCACTTCGACTGGACTGTTAGTGGGGGTAAATCACCGGGCACCAGGGCTAACACAATAATGGTTACTCCAGTGTATACCTACAGATGGATGAAAGGATTTGTGCTCTCACCAGCTGCTCCCTATGGAAGTTTCTTGCAACCATAGGCTGTATAAAGTTTGTTTGTGACTTTTGAAGCCTCAAGTTCAGGATTGTTGTTGCCGTCTTGGTTTTCTTGAGCCAGAAGTGAACATATTTGGACGAGAAGCTGTATTTGTGGAGGAGCTATGGGTGGATCTGACTGAGAAGCCGAGGACGCTATAGGCAGGCACCCTGTCGCTCAAGTGGCCCCGCCTTTAAATATGCATAACTTTGGCCCTTAATAAAATGTAAACCAGTGAGTTATGAAAAAATTCACCTCCTGTACAGCTGTCATGAATGTAGAAATTAGCCATAGAGAGACCACAGCTGTGTCTCTGTGTGAAATGTTTATTTCTGCTGTAAAGTTGGGCATTTTAACACAGGGGTTTGTAAGGATTGACTCTGTTTTGGATCCAGCCTCAAGGGGCCATTTGATGAACTCCAGTGTTTGGCACCTCTGCACTGGTTTTGTTTTTCAGCTTTGGAGGCTGCCGCTTGCTTGCAACCCACAACAAAGCATTTCCCTCCACTAAATAATTCCTCAGTGTGTAAGCGCTTTGGACTAGCCCACAGCTCCAGTGCAGGATGAGAGCTGTTGCTAAGGACACTAACACATGTGATGTGCTGTTTGACTCTAATTTGTCTTGGCTGATGCGTTCCTGAAACATGGCTGTTACAGCCCATTGATGACCCAAAATCAAAATTGAGAAACTCCCCACTGGCTGATTATTGAATCCCCTCAGTGTGTGTTCAGACTGCGAGAACCCAGATGAACAAGTGGACACTTAAAATCCAATCAAGTCAGATTTATTTATAAAACAAAAAGTAACCATTCACAGATAATCCCCTCATTATCTAATCAAAAGCTGAGAAGCAAGGGAACAAAATGATGTGAAACACTGTGAAAATAAGACACAAAGATTGCAAGTACAAGAGGCAAGTAAGACCCAGTAGGTTTACCTAAACCCTAGAGAATCCAAGCACAGATTCTCCATATCTATATGAAGACTTGTATCCAACACAAACCTCCATCTTGTCATGTGTTTGTGTTTGGAGTTAAGGATGAAAGAGTTCTTTCTAGACAAGCTCCAGTGAATATCTGTTCATCTGTGCCTGTTCCATCTAAAGCTAACCACCTACATCTGGCTGTGCCTATATTGACCAAACCCATTCTTCAAATGATGGAGAAAATATGTTTGTGCATTTTTTTAGATGTACATTGGAAACCTTATCCAGTGTGCACCCAAAGGAGCGTAGATTTTAAAAACTAGTTTAGAATATTGTATCCTGATTTAAGTACATTATGTGGCATCTTTGAAATCTGCTATTAGCATGAATGTGTATACGACAAAGAGGAGAACAAGTGGGGACAAAAACAATGCCTTACATCAGTGTACTCAGCTCATATATTTCTTGGAGTTGAAAGCAGCCTGATGTCAGTTATAAAAACATCTTTTACCATTTTACCGCACTGTGATCACAGATAAAGTGTTGAAAATCAGTTCAATCCAGGACTAGATTTACTAGGCCAATGGGACCAGTTATATCAGTAGCTTATGTGCATCAGATGCTAAGGTGGCTTCTGAGTTACATTGCATCTGGACATCAATCTGGAGGCACCATGATCCATGATACCTTGTTTTTTTTTTGTTTTTTTAGAGTATTCTGCATCCATACATTGATGGCGCAAACCTACAAGTAAACAGTAGAACTTGTGTTGTGTTCTATGTCGGACTTAGGGATGTCATGAGAACTGATACTTACCAAGTTGATGCCGAAATTGTTTTTCGCCAGTATGGTAGGTACCATACGTACCAGGGATGCAGTTCTGACACTTGCAGATCTGACAGGGTGGCAGACGTCTTCAAGTGTCAGCGAGTGCAGCTGCAGCTTCTTTTCAATAAGGAAAGCTCTTTTTCCTTAGGCCTTTGCTAATTCTTTGCAAGGGGAGTGATGCCTATTTACACAATGCTATAAATGACAGCAGTATGACAAGGCGCCGAGCATCGATTTTGCGCTGAGTGCTGCACGTTTAGCATTTTCTTCTGGTTGCTGAGAGCTGGAAAATGTTTAACTTTGGGTAAAAAGTGACAGTGACAAGCGCAGACAAAAAGCCTACCATTAAGACCAATTGTCACACAGTAGCACTGTAGGCTATATGTAATATGTTTCCTCTGCCTCAACTTCTCATGAACCCACATAGACTAGTACTTTGCATTCGAAGCAGATCATCTGGGATTAATAATAAGGTTTAAATGAAATTTAATCTAAATGTTCCCGTATTAAAGAGTGTATGTTTAAGTACAGGGGGTTTATCATTCTTTTGTTTTTCACCCTGGTATCAAATTGGGTATCAAGAATCGTGGAATGTCACTGGTACTGGTATCGACTACATTTCTGGTATCGTGACATACCTGCTGTAATCAAAATCGACAACTACACTATCTGTCAGTTATGGTCTTCTGCATCATATAAAGTTGCCCTTTCTTCATGATTCTAATTCGTTTTCTGCAACCTTTTTATTTCCAGATTGAGAACTACATCAAAGAGAGCATGAAGACAGAGATGGCTCAACTGCAACAGAGCGCCGTCCACAACCACACAGCAGCCATGTTGGAAATGGGCACCAACCTTCTTTCTCAGACAGCTGAACAAACACGCAAGCTAACTGACGTTGAGACGCAGGTAACAACCCCGAAAAACACACTCACACTAATCTTCTCAAACATATAGATGTGTCCCATTTAACTCTTTTTCTTATGTCTTTCTCATGCACACACACCCTGAGAGCATCCATGTTATGCTCCATTAACTGAACTATCCCCCGGTCCACTGCCCGAAAAGGTTACAGAGCACTGGCCAAAGACAATACTGATGCTATATAAATGCTTGTCCCTTCTTTGAGTTATATGGCTCAGGTTACTTTTGGTGTTTATGTGGAGGAGTTTGAGGAGGTGTTGATGGAAAGTTGTGAAGTTAGCAGTGGGTAATTTTTGCTGAAGTACTTCAAAGACAACCGTTTGCAAAGTTAAAAAGGATAATCATAGCAGAGATGAATATCTCCTAAGTATTACCATGTGTTGGGTGAACACTTGACAAAAAAAAAAAACAAAGTAAAAGTTTTATATGCGCCTCAAATGTGCAGTGTGTGTCTGGAAAGCCTGAAATACAGCCCTGTGCTTTTGGTTTCTCTTCATGGTTTGGAGCACATGTTCATGATAGTAGCTAGGATTAATGCCATTAATATAGTATGTATAGAGGCATAATATCATCTACTATCTGTGCATGTCTTATCATGGCAGGTTCTGAATCAGACATCCAGGCTCGAGATCCAGCTGCTGGAAAATTCTCTCTCTACAAACAAGTTGGAGAAAGAGTTAATGATCCAGACCAATGAGATCAACAAGCTGCATGACAAGAACAGGTAAACACTTCAAGCAAACAAAACTCACACACACTGGATACCATCCACACTGCAGCAAAGACAGACTGGAGGAAATGAAGATGATACATTGTCAGGAGAAAAACCAGTCTGTGCTGCCGTTCTCTGCGTGATTGCATAAACAAAATCAAAAGCTTGCTACCAGCTCTCACTGACTACCACACAGTGTGTCCATTTTCCAAAACAATATTCACTTGTATATACAACAGCATAATAGGAAGCTTGTATTTTCTGTGATGTTTAGTAAATCAGTTAAAAATGCACGAGGCTATGGTTTCCATCTTGGAGAACTGTGCAGTTGCTGCAAAATCAGGAGATTAAAATGTGGCTTTTGGATACATGTTCATGTCTCCAAATTGTTTTCTTTGCAGTGATTGGTGCTGTGGGATTGTCTTAGATGATGTAGTATTTAAAAGGGTTTGGTCCACATCTCTCGTTGCAGTATCCATAGAAACCCTATGCAATCACTTCAGGAAAAAAAAGAACACCATTTGAAAGCGTAGTCTCTGGTGGTTCTGACTTTAAAGTTATTCCTGAGGCTTATGGAGATAGATTTCTGAGGGCAATTTCCCTAAGCTTCAGCAATTATGACATGATTTCATCTTGTACATGTCATCTTTTCTTTTTCCTTTACCAAATCTATAATAGAGGGAAACATGATTGGTTAATGAATTTGATGTCAGCTTATATCATCTTTCAGGCATTAGATTGTACAGTGGTAATGCTCACGTACTGAGAAGGCTTTTTCATTTACTTGAAAAGTACTTGACTGAGTCTGCAAAGTGCATGATGAAGTGTATGTTTATATTGTGTTGGGAACACATGGCAACCAAACTTACAGACATCATTATTTGTATTTCTTTCATTTTCCCATATCACTTTCTGGGAAATGTTTTTAAGTAAAAGTACATCACCATGTTTTGATTGTAATACCCACACTGTCCATCACAAAGTAACAACAGGAAGTAAAAATGTCAAAAGGGGAGGAATTTTACTCAGTCAGCTTTAATCTGCTGATGCTTAAAGAGAAATTAAACAGATACACATTACATAATCGGTAATCTCTGGTGATATCATAACAAAAATTGCAAAACAATACTCAAGCTATGTAAATCTATGAAAACAATTCTCACTCCAGCAGATTTGGATGCTCTAAAAGACCCTAATGATTAGCAACTTCTCCAACTTCCAACAACAATATTTTCTCCCTTTTTTTCCCTTTTCCCTCAGCCTCCTGGAGCAGAAGATGTTAGACATGGAGATGCGACACCGCGAGGAGCTGGAGACGCTGAAGCAGGAGAAGGGGAGTCTGCAGGCCCTGGTGGGGAGGCAGAGCGGGGTTATCGGGGAGCTCGAAGCCCAGCTGAGCCGGGCCACAGGAAACAGCACGGCCCTGCAGAGACAGCAGCAGGAGATGATGGATACCGTCCACAACCTGCTCAACCTCTGCTCCAAAGACGGAGGTAAGCTTACTGGAATCTAAGTGTCTCACGCTGGGAGGTTTGGAACTTTTTCAGCAATTCCAAGTGTAAATACGGTCTTACACAATAGTGATCACGTAAGAGCACATTTTGGCTAGTTGTATGGTGCTGAGTATGGAGACGAAGGAAGTCACAACCTGTTAGAAGTGTTAGTAAATGTTTAACCAAATCGAGAAGCCTGATAGCCGAGCAAAGCCACTGAGAATTGACTGAGCCCAGCAGCTCATAGCTGGACCAATCAGGGAAATACCAGGAATGGTGAAGATTATGGCAACAACAAGCACTGCTGTGTTTTCAAGATAAACTGAGTGAAAAAAAGAAATCAAGGACAACGTGGACATAAAACATGACTTACCAATTGTGTGTCCTTTTCTGTCTTTCTTCCTTTCTTATTTAAAAAAATGAAACAAACACACACAATAGACATAAGGCACCCAGTACCATTTACAGAAACTAAGAGAAAGAAAGACAGGCGATTGGTAGAACTCCAGTCCAATGCTGTCATTTAACAGCAGTATTGGCAAAACAGAAAACTGCCCCTTCTGCCAGGAGGGTCAAGGGTGAAAAAAGAGCAAATGAACAAACAAAATCAAAGAAGACAACAACAATTACAGAAAACGCAAATAGGTTGGGACTGCCAGAATATCGGTCAGTATACAGTGTAAGGCAACATTTGCATAGAATAAAGATAGAGCAAAGTAGCAGAGCTCATGAGTTATACACTTTGGTCTCGTCTAGCAACATCGAAAACAGCTTCCAAAACCCTCTGGAAATTGTTTTATAAATTCCATTTGCTGAAGCAAATCTGTTGTATCATAGGGACAGAATGTATTTTGTTGCGCCATCTCCTCTAAAATGGGGATGATGGAGACTTCCAGCTTAGTAATATCAGTTCTTTAGCTGCAACCTTGATTGTGTTAGAAGGCAGCTTTTGATGGAAGGGAAGGGCCTTTATTCTGGCAGAGTAGCCAAATTTTGCCAAATTACAATCTGGCTGAATGTTTTTATTGGAAAACCAATTAAATATGTCATACCAGAAATGAGCTAGTACTGAAGAGCGCCAGGACAAGTGTGAGAGTGATCCTTAGGCAATATGATATCTATCACAGATGGTGGGTGTGTCTTTTTCTCGCCTAAAAGTTATTCTGTGTTTGATTATAGTGAATAGTTTAGGTGTTATTTGACATTGCCAGAAGTTGCAGCTATGGTTTTAGTTAAGGCTCGTTCACATTACACGATTTTCACCCTGATTTTGCGTTGCGGAGACTATTGTAATCTTTTGAGTGTTCATACCTGGCGACGTGTGTTTCTGTCATCGGGAGTCTCGCCAACTGCGTTACGACCTGTGTGTGCACACCACAAGATTTCTCCACCGAGCCCTCGCCGACAGAGCCCCAGATAATGCGGTGATGTGACCAAACTACGTTTTTTAACTTGGAGACGACACATCGTAAAGGCATGGATATTCCTCCCAGTGTTGAATCAGATCTGCCTCCAGGACCTGGGTCCAAACACAACGCGCTCCCCGTGATCCTGAGGATGCCGCCATTGTTGTTGTTGCTTGCCGGCTTGTCAGTGTTGCCAGATCTTGGGAGAGAAACAAGCAACCAGAGCTATGGAAACAAGCCCAAAAGAAGCAACTGCTGACATAATATCATGCTTTTAAATAACTTATTAGACAGATATATATAGAGGAAGGCAACGTTCAGAATGCAAGCCCAAATAAACAACTCCACTTTAGAAACAAGCCCAAAGTCACGTCTAATAAGCGGACCTGGCAACCCTGCGGCTTGTCCTCCCCACATTTCTTCCGTCCTCCTGCGTGCTGACGTGGGACGTATCCTGCCTCTCATTGGCTGATGCTCTATGTCAGTCGTGTCAGACTTCTCCAGTTTTCTAGCATGCCAGATATCCAGTCCCAGTCACAGATGAGGGGGCGACGTGTTCGTAGACTTGTTCACACATGAGGACTCGTCGTGGCAGACTATCTGCCGACTCACCTCCGACCCAAGGTGGCTCTCAAGATCATCTGCGACGTCAAAATCGCGGTGAAAATGGTACAATGTGAACTAGGCTTCAGTTAGCTCCAGAGATTGTCTGTTGGTCATTCTAACAGCTATAAGATAGATTTCCATGACATTTTGTACAGACATTCATTGTCCCCAGAGGATGGGGCCTCCTGACTTTCATGATCTTCTGACTTTTCCATTGGTGCCACCATGAGGTTGTCATTTATGGTTTTAAGTGGAATATCTCAACCGCTATTGGATGAGTTGCCGCAACATTTTTTTAAGATATTCATGTCCCCTTCGGGATGAATTTTCAATCCCTCCGGATAAAGACTTTTCACTTAGTGCCATTAGACTGGCTGTAGACTCTTCACAAAGAATGGATTGCAGCTGCTAATAGCATCATGAATTGCAAATCAATTGCGGCCATTATCTGCCCCATCTCAAGGTTTGGTTAATGAAAGATATTGTGCTACTTATATTACAGTGCGAACACACCCATCAAGTTTTGCAGCTGATTGCAATCATCCATGTCGCCAAGTATGAATGTTGCCTTTGCGCCAAGAACACAGTGGGCAGTGCTTTGACCGCAGACCACAGGTCCCGACCATCGAGATGCAGAGGCTACTCAAAATTTTGTCATTGTGCTTCAGTTACCACCAACTCTCCGAAGACGCCAATAATTTTACTGTTAATGCACGTGGCTATTAGTGCTAATCTTTGTGAATCGGACTGTTCTTGCATAGATGTTACCTAATTAATATACATGCAAGTAGTGCTATTTGCTTGGCAGCAATTAGGGGTACATTTCACCCTTTGCAGGTGCTTTGAGAATTACATGGTTTCTGTGCAGGTTTAGTGGTCGCAAAAGCCATGCAGTCCTTTAGTGAATTTTCCCGTTAGTCTTGTTTCACTTTAAAACCCAGAAGCAAAATGAAGGGCATACACTGTGCAATGACTTGGTCCAACCAGGCGAAGAAAGGTTTATGTTTCAGTGGAGGAGAGTGTCCGTCATTCATCTGCTGATTAGTTATAGACAGATCCAAATGTTGTCTACCCCCACTAGCAATGACCCTAACCCTAGAAAATGCCTACTGACCCTTGCCAGACCACAATTTGCAAAGCAAAGTTTGTACATGGGCTGTTCGAAGCTTGAACTGTGAGGCAGCACTCAACTTGTTTTGGAATACTTGCTTCCTCTGGTCAGATGTTACTGATACACCATCTTAGATTTTACAATCCTTATAAAATTATGATGACACCAGTTCTATAAACTTTACCCCACACTGAGAGACACAGGGATGCAATGGCTATTAATTCCTGCATCACTGAGAGCAGCATGAAGAGAGAAACATGGTTCTTATTGTAACCCGGTATGCTCCTGTTAAAGAGGTTTGGTGCCTCTCATAAACCAGCATGGTGCTCCTTTTTTTTGTTGCAACAGTCACTTTTCACGCTTTAACTTCATAAAGTCTGTGCACACGGCTTCACTGAAACGTTAAGCATGACTCTGGGTATGAAGTAATAGGCTTATTTTATTCCTCTGAGTCTCTCCCTTTTGTTAATACACGTCCAGGGATTTCCCTTTTGGCCCTATGTTTGACCTGACAGCAATGCAAGCAACTGAACTCATTTACCCCCTTCTCAGCCATTTAAATGCTGAACCCACTTGATCCTAACATTGGCCTTAAATCGCATTGGTCACAGGAGATTTGACATGAATGTCTGTGTCGGGGGAATAGTTGCAACTTCATTTTCATTTTTGGATTTCCTGCAGAGACTCCTTGAGACCCCACAGTGCTTCCTGAGGTTTCCCATCAGACAGGAAGCAGCAATGGTATGACGGGGTGTAGGAGTCATGAGCAGATAACTACTGCACATGATTAACACATGCTTTGTATTTATCACGCTGCTCCCTTTTGTAATTTTAATGTGGCATGCAATAAAGGTCACAAACAGCCTCTGCTCACACTCCATCTGTTTAGTCTGGATTTGTGTATGTTACATTTAATTACCAGAGGTCTCTTAAGGCCATTTTGGCTTGACTCATCATCATTTTTGCATTCTTCAAGCTGACATTCAAGTGTGTCCTCATGCAACACTTCTGGCTCTCTACTTTACTGGCTTTGTAATGTGCCAAGCTTGATTTAATTTTCTGTATATTGTGCTTTTCTAGCCTTTATTTTGCCACCATTTCTGCTATTTTCAGTGTCAGCAGGGTCAGTCAAGCGCGGTACCACTACCGTCCTGCTGTCTGTGATTGGTGGCTGCCCTAATGGGAGTCGATAGAAATGGAACATGGCCGCTGTTGCTCTGTGGTTGGTCCTTTCCTCCTCCATGGTGGTGTTCAGGGTTGAGGCGGGCTTGTGGGTCAGAGGTCTCCCCTTTCGTCACCCCAACCCGAATAAGTCAAACTGTAATAGCTCCTGTGGGACACCCCGTCCCAAGGAGGTGAAGGAGTAGGTACATCTCACTGATCACTGACGCACTGCCCCTGTTTTTCGACAGCATTTAAAACACAGAAGCAGCAGAGTTCTCTTTTTTCCATCTTCAGGGGAGGGCTTTTGTTTGTTTGTAAAACGGATTAGTGTTTTCATTTGAGGAAAGGGTTAGAATTTCATGCCATGGAGTGGCGTCTGCTTGCGTTTGGTGTTGTTTTGAAAACTGAGCCTGAGCATTTCCTTTAAAGCATGGACTCAAATCATCTTTGACTTTGCTTTTGCTGAAGTGGATACTTAGAAAAGGGAGTTTTAACACTAAATCTCCATAAACTTCCTTTTTTCCAGCCGTTCATGCATGGTTTTTCCTAAAATTAAGGTTTCCAGTGTGTTTTCGAACCGTTTGCAGTGCAAACTGAGGGCCGGGAAGATATTTTTGATGTGGCCAGATACGGCAGTGGAGCTCTTGTTTAGGTTGTAATCATTACCCAAACCTCATTAGGGTGCAATGAGCCACACACTGTTATTAACGGTAATTGATCTCAGCTTTGGAACACTGTAAAAATTTCTGGCTGCTAAATATGATTTTGTTTTACAGTGTTCTATTATCCCACTAAATGAATGACATTCATCATTTTTACAGCTGCTTACTCAGAGTCGAAGAAAGTGGAATTATTTTAGGGTTCCATTCAAAGCCTCAAAAATGGCATTTGCGGGTAGTAATGCCTCAATACAACAGCAAGCTAAACCACTTCATTAGACATCACTTTACGATCCAGACCACATTTTTGAGTGCTGTACAAGATTATTATTTTTTTGCTTCACTGAACAGCAGAATGAGTTGACACTTATTGTTGCAAAGACTATGTAAAGTGTGCGCCTCTTGCAAGTCACCTCAGTGACCTGCCTAAAAGAATTGTACCTCTCACCTTTATTTTCACAAAGGGAACTAGACTAATTTATTTTATGTGTTTGCACACGTCTGTTCAAACTGCTAAATGCAGCACCTTGTTTTAGAGCCATTTAATAAGACAGTAGATACCAGTTCCAGGCATCAGACTTGGTTAGTCGATTTATTGCATTCACATGAGCTGTCTAAATATCTAAATTATTCCTATGAAGACTGTAGGGCTACAGTGCTGTGCATAAACTGTATACTGTAGGCCAGCTTGAGTGAAAATATGAATATAATATATAGATATTATTATAGTGTCAACATATCTGCTGTTATGTTCTGCAATATTGCCCAAAAATTGTCTTGAGTATCCCTCGATAATGCCTTTTAAATATGACAATGATTACACCTGCAGTAAAGTGGAAGTCAACAACTTTTTAACGACCTAGCACGCTAGCTAGCTAGTTATTGCTTTCTACTTATCAACCGCTAAAGGATAAAGCAATAATGACTCTATGTTTACACATTCATATGATGGTCTGAAGACAACATCATATAACAGAGATAGCTAGCTAGTATGCTGTGTAGCCACTGGTATCAACTGTTTAGAGCGGTGAAGAGGAGCTGATTAAAATAGTGTAACATCATCAGCCTAGCAAAATGTCAGCAATTTGGCAATATTTTATACTGGGAACTCCAATGATTAGTCGTATTTTTTTATGACTGACAGTTAAATTAGACAATAAAGAAAGTTCTATGGCTTTTATCCTCTGTTTGTTCATGTTTTACCTGAACCATGCCATTCAACAATGACAGCAATCATTTCACATCTATACAGGCCTTTTTGTACACAGCTGTTTTTTAACACAGTTGTATTGGATTGGTATTAGCCGATGCGGCCAGTTCAGAAATCAGAATTGTTATCGGGGGGGGAAATGGTATTGAAACATCTTTACCAATTAGACACCAGAGGTGAATTTGACCAGGTTTAGACTTTTTAAATTCTTGGCTGAAGGGAAAGATTGTAGTTTTGGTTGAATTGCACCCCTCTTTAATCAGGGATGTGATCTTTTTGGATCAATCTGGAAATTCCGGATTTTCCAAAAAAGTGTGTCCTGTGTGAATCAAGTGAATCCATTTTGGGGAAGAGGGGGTTGAGCTGCCTGAGCGAAATGAAAAAGATTTAAGGACATCAAAAGGCTCATATGCTTGAAGATTGTTTTTCCTTGCCAAGTATCCAAGAGGAAGTTTTTTGCATTCAGCTCAAACTCAACCTGCCAATTTTAAAAGCACAGCTGTGAGCGGGAGGACTGTGACTAGTGCTGGGAGACATAACATTAACAGGATTTCACTCTAAAAAGGGGAAACTGCTGACATGGGGTTTGCAACAGAACTATGCACATTGTTTGATGTAAACTTATTGAATATTCAAAGTGCATAGAAGCTATAGTTACCTGCATCTAAAGTGCTAATGGGCTGGTGAAAGCCACTTAAATCTCATGAATCTTGACACATTTCTCAGACGCTGTCACACAAAAACCATAGTCCTCTTCATATGTTAAACAAGGACTACACATGGTTGTTGTAAAATGTACTGTGGGAATGAACTGGTATTTTATAGGGCTTTGCATCTTTCATATATGAATACACCAGAGAAATTCATTGGATCATGCATGGAATCACTTAAACTCTCAGAGGCATTTAGAGACTGATTATAGTCACATGGGAGCAGTGATGTCTACGGCAGTCCATTTAGCTCCATTACTCACTCTCTTTAGTCCGAGTATTTGGGCTCATTTGGCAAGGGTACTGATTTATGCAAACACCCAAGCCCTGCTGGTCTTTTCACATGAACCCCCTACTGAATACGAGTCCCCACTGAACCGCAAAATATTTTCTGTAAATAAATATCGGGACATAAATAATATTTGCAGAGCTGGGCAGCAAGCTGTTCAAGGGAGCCGCTCCTACACTTGAGCATCGAGTCCCTCGGCAGACAGTCTTAATCCTCCGAGGGAGATCTCAAGGGCGATTGTGAAATGATTGTTCACACTGTTACAGATCGAATACCAGAAAGTTCCCCTCTGTCAGTGATGTCCCTGGCCTTTAAAATGTGCCCTGCTGTCTGCTGGCTTGGGGTAAATTACCGCCTGACAGGGCCGCTCTTTGTTGTATTAAAGTCTGGAGCGTGAGGTCCACTCTGTCAACCTGTCACAGCAGGAGATTCTTGTCATTGACACTCAATACTTTGTCGAAATGCTCAGATAGTACACCCAAACAAGCGTCCTGCTTCCACCGGGATGTTCTGCGCTCAGGAGGGGGCATCAAAGCGAAGGCTAAAGATCGCTGACACATTTCACTTTCCCCTGACATCTTCTTTGACTCAACAATTACAACAATAAAAGCAGTGGCGTGAAATCGAGATGAACCCCTCATATGGGAGGAGAAGTAGAGGAAGAAAGAGGAGAGAGTGAAAAAAAAAAAACGGAAGGAATTTCCATCAATATAACAAGGGCTTGCAAGGTAAATACAAACCACTTGTTATAACAGGAACTTGAAATTTATAGCTTGTAGTATTTTGTCCTTAGCCCCTTGCTTGGTTTCAAAATAGTGCTGCCATAATTATCTGCAGATGGAAATGGATGCAGCTGCTCTGTCAAAGTCTAAGGGCCTCTCTCTTGGTGCAGGAGATCATCCAGTCGATGAACTGCTTTTCTCTTGTTAATAAGTTAGTCGCCCTCAGATTCTATCTGTCTGTTACAAGATATTCACAGTGAGACCTCACAGATCAGCTTCTGCCTCAGACTCCTTTTATATTTTCTCCTCTGAGATGTACACATCTGAAATATGATAAATTGCTCTGTTAAGGGTTTGCTCGGAATTTGTGACTTCATTAAACATTATGTATGATAAGTATGATTTACATACTTGTCTAACACAAGAGGTTGCATGAGTTCTATTCTTGTGTCTGTATCTGGTGTATGAGGCGTTTATTTGATCCCTTCTTAAGATACAAAATAGTGTGGCACCAACACACCTTAGCTTTGGCATCCTATAAGTCAAAGTCTGACAGTGACTGTGTTTCTGAAAAACAGATGGCTTATGCTAGCTTAATATAAAGACTTGTAGCAGAGTGAGACATGTATAGCTGCAGGCACATCTTGCTTAAAGCATACACGACATGCCTCTACAACCTGCGCCCACCACTGGACAATACAAACCCAAAGAGAGGCCATTAAGGGTAGGGTAAGGGTGATGGTAATGCTTACATCTCGTTACTTACAAAGTGAGTCACGTCTTTATGTATAGGCTAATGAATTATAAAGTGGATTATTGCTACGTTTGCTCTCATATTTATTCACAATAGTGTTGCACTGTAGCAGGGTTCAGATAACTGTTGTGATGGGGTATAGCAGCAGACACATTTCGTTTCAATGCCCCTATAAAGTGCACCCACCACTAGTACAAGACAAACCCACCACCATTATCTGAACCCTGCTATGCAAGGCCTAACCCTAACCTTAACCGTGTCTCTTTTAACCTAATACTTTATAGCCAGCTTAACGCTAACTTAGCATTTTTGTTGGGGCTTCTGCTTCCGGCGAGGGGGACAAAAGAGGGTGATCATAGACTGATGTAAATGTATGGAGGGCAAGTCATGAAGCTAGTGGGCGGGTCAGGTTGTGGCTCCAGCTGCAGCCATACCCACTCAAGCAGAGTGGAGAGCCTAGCACACCATAAATTTGAAAACTGACTTCCCATAGTCATATCGCCTTGAGGTTTCCATACAATCAGCAACAACGCCAGGAAGTCACTGTTCCTAGTCAATGCTTAACAGGGAATATCTGTTGCCCATGGCATTGAGTACACCTTGTCCAATCCATACACAGACATGAATTTAAACTGTGGTTTTAAATACATGTTTTAGATAAACAAGATCTGTGTTACTTAGTGAGCTTTAGAGGTACTGCTGTTGGAGAGAGCCAGGCTAGCTGTTTCACCCTACGTCCAGTCTTTATGCTAAGCTAAGCTAATTGCCCTCTGGCTACAGCTCCAAATTCAAGGCCATAGACATGAGAGTGGTATCAATCTTTTTATCTTACTATTGGCAAGAAAATGAATAACCATATTTCACAAAATGTCAGACTATTCCTTTAAAATAACAGCTATTGATTCTCATCAGAGATCAAATACAATTTGCAATGCTTAGTTACCGAAGGGCTTCAACTAAGTTTAGTTGTGCATCATTTCTCTTTATAGTAACAATGTTTCTGTTATTTCTTGTGCACCCACAGTTGTGCCTAATAGCACAAAGGCTATTGAAGAGAAGAAGTTTCGCGACTGTGCCGACCACTACCAGGCTGGCTTCCATAAGAACGGAGTCTACACCATCCAGATCGGCCCTCAGGAGACCAAAAAGGTGAGAAGCTACGATACCTTACAGCTGGCGGCTTGCTGTAACGTGAAAATATCTGCCTTTTCATCACTTCTACGTTGTTCTGTCATTGTGGCTTTACAGGAAGTAGGAATACTGAAAGCTGAAAATGCACGTGGCAGCTTTGTGAGTGCAGGAGTTTAGTAGGGGGGTGAGGTGTGAAACAGGACACTGCTCTGATCAGGATGGTAACAAATGTACACGTGTGTGTGTGTGTGTGTGTGTGTGTGTGTGTGTGTGTGTTAACCTCTACACTATGCTTACATACTCTTGATTGATGGGAGTGATGATTTAATAAGTCAGACGTTGGCAGAAGGTTTGCATGTGTGGATTTCTCTCTCTCAAACTCAAACAAGCGAGTCACAGAAATGTGAATTTGTTATGTTATTTAAGTTAAACACCTTCTGAGTCGTTGGCAGCTCCCATATACTCAACAATGTGTTTGTGGCACATTATATCTAGCCACATAAGCACACAGGCAAAAATAGACAAACACCAAAGGGCGATTCTTTAACGTTTGAGATTTTTGTGTGTAAGAAAAGCACAAACACATTTTTAACACATAAAAATGTACACCTGTCTTTTGGGGTTACTGTCATCCACCACACTGAACCGTATGTAAAATTCAGTTTTGTTTTTATTTTTCTAATTTGTAAACTAGGTGAGCACAGCAGTAGTCATGTGACAGGAAAGCACATGGCCAGAGGATTATTCTAAAATCCAGAATAGGTTAATTGGCTGCCATTCACAAACACTCCATATTTTATTTTCTTCATTACAAATTATAAGAAAAACATGTTATATTGTGTATTTTGTGTATATTTAATGCTGATGCTAAAATGGACAGCAAGCTAACATATCATACTTATTTTTTGTAAATGTGACAAAATGTAATTTTTACAGCAGTAATTTCAGTCACTTTGTTTATAATGATGGTAATGGAAATAACGATGCCAGTACCATATTGTATTAATACATTTCTCTAAATATGTGTTAGATTTTCTAAAAGTTTCCAGACCAAAATAGACCATAGATGAAGTATAACTCACATACTGATTATATCAGGAAAAAATATGTTGATTATAGCTTGAGTTCAAGTATTGCTGGTATGTGTGTGCGTTTTTGTGCATGTGTACTATGAATGATGAGCTGGTCTTAGGGAAAATGATTCTGTCAAGGGTACTTCCTTAATTATACCCAGACTGCGTTCATGTGTGTTCAGCTGTGTGGGCTAGCTGAGGTGAGAGACCTTCTCCGCTCCACCCTGGGGTCTCCTCAAAACAGAGAGCAACACTGCAGATAGAGCACCAGCCAATGCGTTATCAGCTTACACACGCTGAGGTCCAAGGTTAAGGGCCACATTACACCCAGGACCTCCACTTTGATCGTGGAGAAACAAGCCCACCTGATGAGGAACATCTCCAGGGAGTTGGTGAGGGATAAGGAGATGCTGATTAAGTTTGAGGAGGACACAGATACGTCGCATTCCCAACGATGATTCATCATGAAAGCTGGGAAAAGGAGTGTCCGAAACCAAAAAATTGTCCAAATGACCCTTCATTGTTTAAATGCCGCTGAGAGTCATGTTGAATGTTGGATTCATTAGCTTGTTAGTTAAATTGCTTCTACTGAATCTTGAAAAAATGTACAAAGACCTGTGGGTGCTATCATTGTTTCATTACCTTCATACATGTGTTTTCCCACCCTCCTTTTTCTCTCAATTTCTAATTGTGTAGGTGTATTGCAACATGGAAACAGCCGGTGGTGGTTGGACGGTCATCCAACGCAGAGAAGACGGCAGTGTGGACTTCCAGAGAACGTGGAAGGAGTACAAAATGGTGAGACGAGACAAATGCCTGCAGACAGACACTTTCTGGCATGCAGACACTCATCCGTATCCATTAAAAGCAAGATGGTCCTTTAAACACAAGACGAGTGACTCAACACACACAAAAATGGACACTCATTCATATCCATCAAGCATAAATTACGAAACTGTGAGACGAGGAAAACATCCTGCTTTATAAATACACTTCCGTAGGGGGGATTATGACAAATAGCGTGTGCTTTTTGGCCTCGACTGAACATGCTGAAAACTAAGAGGCAGCATCCACTCATCCAGATGTCCTTCCTCCTCAGCAATAGCTCCCCCGTCGGTTTTGTATTAGAAATATTGTCTGGGGTGTCGGCGACTTGCTCCGCTCCTCAACCGAGGCTTCAGTGAAGCCTGCTGTTATTCTTCCTCTTCTCCAACAGGAAATTATTACCTAAATCTGCAAACAATACATTTGTTTAGTCTCTACAGCGCTGTGCCAGGTGTTTCATCTGTTTGTCATCAAGGAGAAATGTATGCATTTCTGCAGTAAGGGTGTTAACATTTCAGAGCCTACACTGTGTTTAGACAGTGAATTGGATATATTATTGCTGGCAGTTGCATTGCTAGTGTTTGCTCTGGGAGTCACCTGTGTATACCTTCCACTAGCTGTCAGTTTATTGTCAAATGGACTATGTTCCCTCTATCCCCCTGTAATCTGCTTTGTGTTTCCAGTTTAATTATTTCCCCCTGTCTCGCTGCTGTTGATGTACAATTTACCAGTCAATGGTAAAGGATTTCAGAGACTGTGGGACATAACATGCAAGACATATCCCAGGTTAGATCAAATAAGAGCACTTAAATGTCCAGTTGTAGGACTTAGTGAGATATATAGGCAAAAATGGAATATAATATGATATAATAAGTATGTTTTCTTTAGTGTAGTATCACCTGAAACTAAGAACATTTGTGTTTTCGTTACCTTAGAATGAGCTGTTTATATCCACATCGGGAGCAGGTCCTTGTCCAAGGAGATTGCCATGTTGCACCTCCATGTTTCTAGAGTAGCCCAGAATGGACAAACAAAACCCTGGCTCTAGAAATGGCCATTCACATTTTCGCGCCGCCCACTGCAATAAGTGATCCCTCTGTGACAAGAAACCTCTGCGGGTAATTCGGCCCCTGGTTAAAACCTCCTGATCAAAGAACGCTGATGGAATTCTAAAAGGTAGATGTTTCAGCTGGTTGTAGTCTGCAATCCTCGCTGCTAAAGGCCACTGAATGCCCCTATATCTTACATACACACTGTTGCCTTAACTGGGACTGAACACTGGCAAAAAAAGAGCACAGGAGAAGAAGAAAGTCAAGATAATTTAAGGTCTAAAAGGTAGCCACCAATGAGACACACATGGAAACCCTCCAGCTTTGAACAGGTGTCATGGAGAGCATGGAGTGCATTACAGTACACGAGGGCACACTCATGGACCTTGGCCGACATTTACAGTGCTGATCTAACAGCTTAGTATTACTGTTCCTCTCCTTGAAAAGCCTGGAGGTGATCGATGGTGTTTTATTGTGTTATTAATTTTCTCATTCTTGGTCTCCAGAGGCTTGTGCTCACAGATTTAATGTACTTGGAGGATTTGTAAATCTTTCAGTAACAACTGACATGTTTCTTTGTGGGACCATGGAGAGAGTTTTGGCAACGGGTATGAAGTGCACATGTTTAAATGTGATCTTAACCATCTCATGTTTGTAATTGCATTACTAGGAGACCACATATCACAGGAGACCTTGCAAATTATATTCACAACTCTCTTTCATCTTATCAGTATGTGAACATGGTGCTTACGGAACAATGGTTCACGGCAATTGTTTTACAAGTACCCAACGGTAAATAGAAAGCTCAACTAATTAACTTGCACCTTCACAATAACCATTAATTAATGGTAATTAATTGCTAAATATAATAAACAACAGTTTAAACATTAATCTTCTGCCACTCTGAAGGCTTTTACACACCAGGAGAGTGATTAATTCATACACCAGTATATTTTTTTAAACTTTTGTTTTTGTCTTGAGCAATTTTACACAGAACACAAATACTACATGGCAAAAAAGTGATGTAATGTTTTCTTCGGAACAAGCGCTTTCATTGGGGATCAACACATCGACCAATCATTTGCAGCCTTTACCTATAAGGATTATGAAACATTAAGTTTGTGTACCTAAGTAATTTGATTAGACAAGAAGCATTCCATGAGGCCTCATAAAGAGTACAGCATCACTGGGATATTTAATAATGCACTTGTCACGCCACTTTACAGGTGCTCTAAACTGTTAATTACATTAACCATTAATTAGCCTACATTAAGTGTCTTCGTAACAAGCTTTGCATCGCAGATAAGAACCTATTGCCACAAATAACTTTTGAGTTAAATTATAAATGATTGTCAGAAGAGAGCGCAGAGAAGAAAAGAAAACAGGATACTTCACTTTAAACCTCCAGGTGTGCTCATATGTCATCAGCCGATGTTGCAACATACTGTCTGATCGAGCTATTAACTCATCTGACTGAAACATGCCACCAAAGTGATTGTCAACAGACTTATTTCAATGGTTGCAAAATAAATGCAAACCTACAAATAAATGCACATGATTCAAAGTAGCTAGTCTGTGGTGACATGTTTATACATTTTCCTACGAAAAGTAATGCACTAAAAATTGTATATATATCCCACGTAATCATGAGCCAGCACTTTGTGTGTAATCCACATATTAGGTAGGACTGCAATCACGTGGCCAATACACTGAGGGGAGTAAAGAAGAAAGCAGTCTGTGTAAGGAGGCAGGTTGGGGTGGTAGATGGGTCACACAACACAAGAGTTTCCCCAGTAGACCGGTCTACAGAATTATGTGAACTTTGAGTCATTTTAAGTTACGTCGTCACCACGTTTCTTTTGATAAAGCTGATCTACATAACTTTATGTTGAGTACGTAAGTTTACATTAAGTACATAGCATCATTCGTGGGGCACAAATTCATTAGATGTAAGAACAGTTGTACAAGAGTACGCTGAACATGTAAGCAAGCCAGTGTGTAGGAATGTTTGTGTTGCTTGGCAACGGTCCAGTCCATGTCTAATTGTGAACTAATTGTCTTGTTAGAGCCGAATAGATTAAAAAATCAACAAACAAATCATAATCTGTTGTCACTTATTACTGTTAACTACAATACAGTTGTGCTGTTGTACTGATTATCAGCACGGCTGTAATTATTTTCAGCGCTTGGCTGACCAAATCACCACTGATATCCAGGCTTGCTGATAATAACCGCATAGCCTCAAGTATGATATTGCTTAAACAACATGCAGGTTTCATAGTCTGAACGAAGACAGCAAACTTTATTTCAGTCAGGAGAGACAGAAGTCTTTGGCACTTGGACACTAGAGGGAGATTATTTGTGATCGGGGGACGTCTGAGCTTCAGCAAGATAAATCCCCCCATTGAGTCCAGACACTGTGGTGGTGGTGGTGTGATGACTCGATTGACAGCCCAAAACACTGACAGCCAGAGACAGAGTGTGAGCATGCACGCAAGGAGTGAATAGCAGGGTGAGGAAGAACGTTACAGCCTAAGCATGAAAAAGTATTGTCTTCCCAACTGAACTTTCGCGAGCGCTTCATTACCCCTTTTCACCTCGACAAAGGCAGAACATACCAGATCCACCCCTTCCGATCTTACTTTACAGAATTAAAGGCCTAGACATACACAGTGTGTCGACCAGAGGGTACTCAAATCCACTCAGAGCATTTTGCTGAAAGGGAACTCAATATAACAGCTTACTGTAGCTTGGTTCTATACAACAACTTACCAGGGACAGACTGCCAGACGCTGCTCGAGGTCAATATGATCCCAGTTGTAGTCCCAAATTCGCATCCCTTTCAGTGAATCTGCTTGTATAAAACCTTTGATACAGAGATTGCAACTAAGTATTTCACATTTTCATGCCATTTATTTGTCATGCCCCAGATGTGTAAGGACCTTTAAAGGTTTATATGACCTAGACAGTGTTGATTCAAATGTATAGAATTCATATTGTTAAATAACTTTATCCATAAGTTAATCCATTCATGAGAACATGAGGGCTGGTGCTGATGAAAGGTCCTCATGAGCTCATCTCATACAGCTGTGAGGGTACGTCATACAAAAAAGGTTGAGAACCAGTGTTACAGAGTATTGGATTCTTCCTGTAACTCTAGTTTATCTTTGTATGTGCAGTGGTTCCTGAGATTTACAGTGCTCAATGTTTACAATTACTTTTTTCCCACACAAAGTGATTTTAGCAAGTGTAACTGAAATGCAAACCATGCACTCAGTCCAACAAAATGACTAACCATCTCCTCATCTTTTCTGAGCTGAGTGATGTAGATCAGGTTTGCGTGTGAAGGCCCGTGAAAGAACCGGAACTACATAAAGGAAAACTGTCAACAGAGTTAGACTCGAAGCCTTTTCTTCAGCCAGGGTTCTTGAGATAAACCGCGGTCACAGTAGGAGGCATTGGACCGAGCTGAAAGACAGTCAGAGGGGAACATCTCATCAGGAGTGAGAAAGCGGTAATGGGCCCCAGTCACTTTCTCTTCCGCCCACTCGGCAGGACATGCCTAAGGCTCAAGGAATGCCCCATATTTACTTTCCCTCCTTCCCATTCCTCATCACTACACATGCTCAGCACAGACATAGACTTCTCCCTGACTTTGCCCCCCTAGCCCACTCCAGTCCACCCCCTTCTTTCCCAAACTTTAATGCAGCGGTCCAGACTATCCTGTCAGAGCTGTAATGTCATCCTGCTTCGTGATATTCACCTCTGCAATCCTCCTGCTCTTGCTGCTGTCAGAAGCACTTTGCCTGTGACCAGGAGCCACTCTGATCAAATACGAATTTTTGCAGTTGTTTGAAGGAGTATTCCGTGCATGCAGTGTATATTTTGGGAAAGAAGTCTTTAAGTAATAATGAGTTTAGCATGTGTGACTTGAGTGGACGACAGAAATGGAAAAAGGTGTGTGTCTATTTCAGCTGGTACCAATTTTAGGCACTTTTATTGGTAGGTAAGTCTATCCACGTGGAGGATCAAGCCAAAAGCAAGCTTAAAAAATATGTTAATATACAATTTGAGTAATGTGTGCGGCTTTTCACTGAGGTCTGGAGAAATGGGAGAGAACGCTGGGATGTTATGAGTTAATAGATCTATTTATGCAGCACCGAAAACATTTCTGCTGGTGGATAAACAACCACATTATTTATTATTAGGAGCCCTTTGTTCTGCTCTGATATCTGATTACCGAAAACAGCTCAATAAATAAATGAGAAAATTCTTTACCATTCATTTCACAACCCTCTAGTGTTAAGATTTTATCATTCTAGGAAAAGAAAAGAGATAACAATGAATAATCTGTGTTTTACAAAGAGTATTTTCCGCGCTATTTCCACACTGATTATTGTGCTTCTCTTCCTTCGTTGCAGGGTTTTGGGAGCTTGTCTGCAGAGCACTGGTTGGGGAACGAGTATGTTTACCAGCTGACCAGCCAGAGACAGTATGCCCTCCGTGTAGAGCTGACAGATTGGGACGGACACCAGGCCTTCTCACTGTATGACCGCTTCCAAATCGGCAGTGAGAAACAAAACTACAGGTAAGACTGCTCATGTTGCTGCTGGTCAATGGTGCCGGAAGCGGGGGGGCCAGGGGGCCATTGGCCCCCCCACTTTTACCCTCCTACCACATTATTTTTAAGCCGAATCAAAGGTCCCTATATTACATTACTTATGGTAAAAAAGACTTTCACTCTTCACTTCCACTCATACAGTAGGTAAAATACAGAGAGGGGCCATAGAGAGAAAGATACAGCCTCCAGCAGGCACTCAATTGTGCGCACCTGTTCCTGCGCACCAGCCCGGTAAAGCCTCGAGCATCCTCGGCAGGCTCCGGGTAGACTCTCA